>NW_017671308.1:166634-167916 GCF_001879085.1 Nicotiana attenuata | reverse complement strand
TCGAACAGAAAATACTGGAACTCCAGGGTGAGCTTGAGCATGTCCGGAATGTGGCAAACCTATCCTTCTCACTTAGCGTCCCAGACATCAGTCATCCCAGACATCAGTCATCCAAACCCCGCACGACCTCAAAACACACCCAACAAGCGCCCATAAAATCCTCCCGTACCTCACCATTATACAACTCCACCACAAAATCAAACTATCCCACCACAGTACCAGCCAAACACCTACATACTCCATAAAATATTGCACCAGTCATTCCTGAACCCCAGAATTCCACCAATGATCACCACTATACTCAAACTCCAGGTCACCAAAACAACCCTATATATGTGGAGACCCTACCTCACTCCACTCAACCCATCTCCTATGCACCGGAATCTGTTGAGAAGGACATGCTCATTAAGAACCTGGCCGAGGAGCTCAAGAAGTTGACCAACCGAGTTCAAGGCATAGAAGGAGGCAAGGGGATAGAAGGTCTGAACTATGAAGACCTATGCATACAGCCGGGTGTAGAACTGCCAGAGGGTTACAAACCTCCCAAGTTCGAGATGTCTGACGGTATAGGTGATCCCAGGGTTCATCTAAGGACCTATTGTGTCAAGCTTGTCGGGGTCGAAAAAGATGAAAAGATCCGGATGAAGCTTTTTATGAGGAGTCTTATGGGAGATGCCTTGTCCTGGTACATTAGCCAGGATCCTAAGAAATGGTCCAACTAGGTGAGTATGGCGTGTGATTTCATGGACCAATTCAGGTTCAACACAGAGAATGCACCAGATGTCTTCTACATTCAGAACCTCAAAAAGAAGCCCACGAGTATGCTACTCGTTGAAGGTCAAAAGCAGCCAAAGTCAGGCCAGCATTGGACGAGGAACAACAAGTTCTTTGTCAGAGCACAGGATCCGTAATAATATGACAGGTTGATGGTTATTGAAAACCATAAGTTCTCTGACATCATCAAACTTGGTGAAAGGATCGAAGAAGGCACCAAGAGCGGGATGGTAAAAAACTTTGAGGCATTGCAGGCCACTAATAAGGCATTGCAGTCAGGGGGTATATCTAAGAAGAAGGACGTGGGAGCAGTAATGGTCGCCCAAGGACCCAAACTCCATTCGTATACCGAACCTCCCCAACTTGCATATCAAGCACCTCCACCCACATATCAACCGTCACCTCCACCCATATATCAACGCTCATCCCCCCAGACTATTCCCAACCAGCCCAGTACCCTATCACACCTATAACTTCTCAACCATCTCATTTCAGTCACCCTCAACTC
>NW_017671308.1:149431-164090 GCF_001879085.1 Nicotiana attenuata | reverse complement strand
GAAATTCAAGCCTGACATGAGTCTGAAAATCAAGGAGGAGGTTACTAAGCAAATCAAGGCCAAGGTCCTCAGGGTGGTTGAATACCCAACTTAGCTAGCCAACATCGTGCCAGTTCCAAAGAAGGATGGGAAGGTCAGGGTCTGTGTTGATTATCGGGATCTCAACAGGGCCAGCCCAAAGGACGATTTCCCACTTCCAAACATACACATCCTAATCGACAATTGTTCCAAGCATGAACTTCAGTCATTTGCGGATTGTTTTGTCAGTTACCATCAGATCTGGATGGACGAAGAGGACGCAGAGAAAACGGCTTTCATTACACCATAGGGAGTATACTGTTATAAGATGATGCCATTCGGTCTAAAGAATGTTAGGGCCACCTACATGAGGGCTATGACTACCATTTTTCATGACATGATACATAAGGAGATCGAGGTATATGTGGACGACTTCATCATCAAATCCAAGAAAGCCACAGATCATATAGCCGATTTGAGGAAGTTTTTTGATAGACTGCGGAAATGTGACCTGAAACAAAACCCCGCAAAATGTGCATTCGGGGTTCCTACCAGAAAGTTACTTGGGTTCATTGCCAGCCGTCGAGGGACAAAATTGGATCCGTCAAAAGTCAAAGCCATCCAGGAGCTGCCACCGCCAAGGAGTAAGAAAGATGTAATGAGTTTTCTAGGACGGCTAAACTCCATCAGCCGGTTCATAGCCCAGTCCAAAGTTATATGTGAGCCAATTTTCAAGATGTTGAAGAAAGATGCTGCAACTAGTTGGACCGAATATTGTCAAAAGGCTTTCGACAAGATCAAGGAGTACTTATCAACACCACCAGTCTTGGTCCCGCTAGAGCGAGGTAGACCCTTGCTACTCTACCTTGTAGTGCTAGATGGAGCCTTCGGCTGCGTTCTGGGGCAGCATGACGAAACAGGGAGAAGGGAACAAGTTATCTATTACCTGAGTAAGAAGTTCACTCCATATGAAGCGTGGTACTCTCTATTGGAACGTATATGCTGCGCTCTGATCTGGATAGCTCAGAAGCCGAGGCATTACTTCTGTGCCTACACAACATACCTCATATCAAGGATGGATCCCTTGAAATATATCTTTCAGAAACCCATGCCCACTGGCAAGCTGGCTAAGTGGCAAATCTTGTTGAGCGAGTTCGACATTGTTTATGTGACTCGGAAAGCAGTCAAGGGATAGGCACTGGCCGATCATCTTGCTAAGAACCCTGTGGAAGGAGAATACGAACCCCTGAAAACGTATTTTCCCGATGAAGAAGTGCTATTCATGGGAGAAGACATTGCAAAGTCCTACAACGGTTGGAGAATGTTCTTTGACAGAGCGGAAAATTTCAAGGGAGTCAGCATTGGAGCCATCTTGGTAACGGAAACTGGCCAACATTATCCGCTATCTGCTAAACTCAGATTTCCCTACACCAACAACATGGCAGAGTATGAAGCCTGCATACTATGGCTCAGCATGGCCATCAACCTGAATATTCAGGAGCTACTGGTAATCGGTGATTCAGATTTGCTTGTGCACCAAGTACAAGGAGAATGGGCCACCAAGAATTCCAAGATATTGCCATATCTGCACCATGTGCAGGAATTGAGAAAGAGGTTCACAAAGATAGAGTTTCGGCATGTTCCCAGGATTCAGAACGATTTTGCCGATGCATTGGCCACTTTGTCATCCATGATACAGCATCCCGACAAGAACTTCATCGATCCCATCCCAGTAAGGATCCATAGCCAGCCAGCGTATTGTGCCCATGTTGAAGAAGAAACAGACGTGAAGCCTTGGTTTCACGATATCAAAGAATATTTGGCAAAAGGAAAATGTCCAGAGCCTTCAACAAAAGAGTCAAGTAGAGACAGTTCACACCGAGGCAGCTGGTATTGAAGAAGATCTTTCCACATCAGGATGAAGCCAAAGGGAAATTCTCTCCCAACTGGCAAGGTGCTTTCATGGTTCACAGAGTATTGACAGGAGCAGCCCTCATATATGCAGAAATGGACGGAGAAGTCTAGCCAAAACCGATCAACTCAGATACAGTTAAATGATACTATGTGTAACTATTTATGTTTTCACAAAATGATGTAAATTGAAACACGCTCGACCTGATTCCCGTTTAAGAGGGGATACGTAGGCAGCCCTGTGGGTTCAGTCACAATTCAGTAAAAATCCTATTTTTCCCCACAATCAGAAACTGGCGCAAAATTTTGATGAGGACCCTCAAAATTCCGAAGCAATTTCAGCCGATCGCAGCAGGTGCAGCAATCAGACGTGTCCATCTAACTGGGGCAAAATTTTGAGGAGGACCCTCAAAATTCTATAGCAGGGGAGGTTGCGATGTATCGGGTCATGTCATAGTCACTCGTTTATCTAACCAATTTCTAAAAATAATATATTTTATTACGTCTTTGAAAACTATGCATGCTTACTTGACAAATGACTCTGTTTAGCCAACGCTACCCCCAATTATTTGAACAGGGCCTTCGAACCAAGCAAAGCAAGCCAAGCTATCCGATGGAGGCACGAACCGACCTCCCCCTTTACAGAACTCACGATTTTTCTTTGGATGCAGGAGCGAAGAATATACATGCCTCCAAGTCACAATCTTTATAACAACCATGATAATGAAATCTATTACCAGCTAAGAAAACTCTGCTATCACCGGCTATTTTTGCATGGGACTAAGCCCTGTCCCAAACCCTGCATGAGGCTAAGCCCTGCCTCCATATCTGCATAAGGCTAAGCTCTGCCTTCCATTTGCATGGGACAAAGCACTATCCTGAATCCTACATGAGGCTAAGCCCTGCCTCCATATCTGCACAAGGCTAAGCTCTGCCTTCCATCTGCATAGGACTAAGCCCTGTACCGAATCTTGCATGAGGCTATGCTCTACCTCCTATTTGCATAAGGCCAATCATCGCCTTTATTTGCCGAGACTAAGCACCGTCTCTCCGGCACTATCTATTTGCTCCTCTTTCGGGCTAAGCTCTTCCCTCAACCTCACAAGACTAAGCCTTGTCTTGTTGATTTTAGCATCATTTTATTGCAATTCATGGGCTGAAATATCGCCAACTTGTCTAAAGGCGTCATTGTCTAAAGGCTTCATCCTTATAGCCGGAAGACACCATGCCATGGCCTGAGGATCTCTCAAATTTGCATATCATTATTCAAAGGCGTCATGGTTCGGAGGCACCATTTTCATGGCCCGAGAACATCATTTCATGGCCTGCGAATCCCCCACCGAACAATTCATGGCCCAGGACATCATGGTCTAAGGACGTCATCCTCAACCGTCCAAAGACAATTCTCATGGTCTGAAGGGAATCTGCATCATGTTTAAATTTCCGCACAAATATATACTTGTAGTATCTCTTTACTTGCAGTTGATCCGACAAGCAACCGCTACCCCAACAGGAGCAATCCCGCTCCAGTTCTTTCAAATTATCTCTAATCTGACCGCTCACCATAACCCTCTTTCCACCCATTCCGAAGTCTCATGTTCGTTCTTGTGATGACTTCATCGGTATATTCTGCCGATGAATCCAGAACTACACATGGCCTGATTCTTGTAAAACCAGGGATATGTAGGCAGCTCAAAGTCCAGGGTTCGGCCTCTATTTTTCAAAACATCCCATTTGGTCAAAATTGGTCATCATTTCTTTACCCGAGAACTCTTTCATACTTTCCGGGTAAAGAGGGGCAGCTGTTGATACCCAATTTTTCCCTATAATATTTTTCAAAATGCATATATACCTCCAAAACTATGCATTAGCATCAATTAATATTTCTCCATAATTTCTGCATTTTTAAGGGTTTTAATTAATTTATCCCAGTATTTTCATTTATATAAACAATTACTAATTGCATCACAAATAGTTTAATAATAATTTTGTGGTTTAATTTTATCATTTGCATTTGTAGTAAGTTTTAATTATTTCACAAATAGCCATATTTGCATTTTTGGGGTTATAATTGCAATAAATTTGCAATTATAGCCCATGCCAGCATTATTACATTATTTTACAAAAAAAATATATTTTTGTATTTTTTAAATACTAAGTAATTGTTTTAAAACATTTCTAGGCATGAAAATCATTTTTATAATCTGTCAATTATTTTTTTTTAAATTGTTTTTATCAATTAAATTGGTATTTAACAAATAGCCCTTATTATTTTTTGGGACCTATCCTATTAAACCAGCCCAATTTCAATTCTCCAATTAGAACCAGACCCAAATCCACCCCAGCCCAAACATAAAGACTCTACCCGGCCCCAAACCCCTTTGATCTTGGTCGTTGATCACAGAGATCAACGGCCGCCGTTCCCTCTTTCCTTTTTAAGTCCAAAAGACCCCTAAACCCTAGTCATTTGTCACCACCGGCCGCCCTGAAACCCTCTCTTCTCTAGTTCTCTCTGAGACCAAACTCTAACCCTAATCACCGCCACCTAAACCTAGCCCTAATCCCTTCGATTCCTACATGTTCTATGAGGTTCCACGATTGTTTCAGACCTCCATTGGTCTCCTACTTCTTCTGGTTATTCGACTTTGCTATTACATGAAAGGAATCCCAAAAGATCTAGCCCAGATCTTGTTCGAGACTCTTTAAGAGTCCGCCTATGGTTACCTCCGTTTGTGAGTGCTACTCTCTCGATGTTTTATGGTTCAAATCTCTGGTTCAAAGCCAGATTTTCTTTACCCCTCCCCTTTTCCTCAAAACCCTAATCTTTGAACATGAATCCGTCCAGATCTTTGTAGATCTAGAATGATTCGGAGTTCATCAATGACTTCTCTTTAAAGATCTCTTATTTTTTTGTTGTTAATCGATGTTTAGCACTGTGTTAATTTAGGGTTTTGGTTTCCTTGCTATTTGTTGGTCGAATCTCTGTGTATCTGAACTGTTTTCAAGTTTCCATGACCGTTTTCCTTAAGAATTTTCTGATTCCCTACTGTTAATCAACCCTAAGTATTTTTCAAAATTAGGGTTTCTGCTTCGTCTATTTTTGCAAAGGGTTTTCTGAAATTTCTCGTGTTTTTGTCTAATCTTTCTGTAATGACTATGTTCCAGGCTTGATTGTTTGAATGTTCGTTGTTCGCTTCAACATTTTTTGTCTGTTATTGTTTTGAATAATTGACTGACTGACTCAATTATCTAGGGTTTCATTTTTGCTGAAATGATTTATGGAATTTCTGCTTGCTTTCCTTAATCCTGAGATTCCTAATCAACGTCTCTTGCCTATTTAGGGGTTGTTTGACCCCAAAATGGCCTCTAATTGCTCAGGTTACCTTCTTTGTGTGATTGATTGCTTAATTTATGGGTTCTGACTTTAATTGGCTGTTAGACTCACTTCTTGCCTTATTTGAAACTCAATCCGAGTTATTTGTGGGTATAACTCCCTGATTTTCTGTCTATCAAACTTAATTGATTATTTGATTGCTTCCCTTATCTTATTTACAATATTAAGCTACCTTGCCTTATTTACTTTGCACTACTCGACTCCTATAAATACACGATTCTATTTTCAAACACACACACAGACCTAAGGAAAAAATACTTAAAAATTCTTGCTCTCTCTCTCTATCTCTGTTGCAATCTACTGCTACTTGTCTGTTGCACTATCTAGCCGGCTGGAAGCCAAGACTAGATCTTGGATCCTATTTACTTTACCCTCGTACTGCAAATTTCCAACTGGTATGCCTCCACTACTGCTATTCAATTAAACTATGTGTTTACTAGCATGTCTATTTATGTTCAATCTATGTGTTTACTAGCATGTCTACCTCTGTTTAATCCATGTGTTTACTAACATGATTGCTTCTGTCTAGTCTATGTGGTTACTTCTGTTCAATCTGTATGTTCAACAGCATGTTTGACTATGTGTTTCCTAGCATGTCAATTAATGTTCAATCTATGTGTTTATTGCACTAGCATGCCTACTGCTGCCCAATACATGTGTTTACTGCAATAGCATGTTTACTTTTTTTTAAATTAGAATTATGGGTTTCTGCTTTCAGCAAATTTGCATGTTTATTCATGTCTAAATTGGATCTATGTCTGTTACTTCCCACTAGCCTTTTCTGTTCTAAATGCTCACAGACTCCTAACCAACACTACTCCCCAATCCCTGCTTCCCTTTTGTATGTGGCTGTTTGATCCTCAGCATGCCTTTCCTTGTGTTTGGTCACTTAGTAATAGCTAACTTAAGTAATCCCATTTCTGAATGCTATTTGTTTGCTGGAACATTTGCCTAAGTTCTAGGAATTGAATGACTCTGTTTGCTTCTGGTTTCCTGAAAGTCTAAAACTGCATTTTCTCAAAACTACTCTTGTAAATCACTATCCACTTCAAATTCTTAGAACATCTAGGGTCCCGCCCGTCCAGTGCGAGCATTGCTTTGGAGTCTATGAGACCCCTCTAAACTTTGACACACTGGGGCTGGCTATTCCACACTGCAAAAGCTGTTGATCTTTAAAGGGGGCCTTGATGTGAGCACTGCCCTGTCTCCTTGAGGCCCTTGAGAACTTTGACACACTAAGATACCCTCCCTGGCACTATGAGATGTGGCATTTGTGACTGTTTGAAGGGCTGGTTCCCCAGGTTTTGCTTTGGGCCTATCTAGGCTCCTATAGTATACTATTATCATTCCTGTAATTTATTTACATTTGTCTTGTAATATTAATTACTTTGTAAACAGATATTGGGGAAATCAGTAAACTCGGAGGGATTATTATATGTATTTTTGTTGGGAATGGGTAGATATCATGCCTATGCACTTTTAGATATCATGCCTATAGGTTAAAAATTAATTTCTGCATTTAGGAGTCATGTTAAATAGGTTCAGCGTATTCAACATTTAGAAACCATGCTTATTGGGTAAAATCAATCTTGCATTTTTCTTGTAAGTCTAAAATCAGTCTTTGAATGCCAATGAGGTTTTGAAACTAAACACTGCGTTTAGCTACCATTGTCTAAAATTAGTCCTCACATCTAGACAACATGCCTGTACGATCTAATGAACCAAACTGCCTGTTTATAATGGTTTTACTGGTTTATTGTACTTCCGATTAACTAGATACCATGTTCATAGGACATCATTGATACACGCCTAGGCAAGCCTGTAGGGCGATTAAAATCCTGCAAACTGTCAAACTGTGCTTTTGTTAATTATCCAGATTCAGCAAGCCCCTTAAAAATCAGTAGGCAAACTGATTAGGCCTTTATTGCTTCAATTAACACAATGTTGCATATGTTCATATTTGTGCTCACCTAGATGTCCTGTTATTAGAACTCCTTTAAAAGTATCTGAAACATTGTTGTTTGAGACGTACATTTGCTTGCTCTATTTGTGGAGGTAAAATGTGAGCCCTTTTATTGTTCTGCCCTTCGTCCAGTCCTAAGTGTTTTGTTTGCCGTCTACAGTTTTATCCTTCTTGTTACTGTAGGAGAGTCTAGATCCACTCTAACTAGAAGTCCTAAATACCTCCGGGACTATATAAGTAAAGGGACGGGTAGTGCACGCATAGGATACATCTTAAGGTTGCTAGAACGCTTTAGGCTATGACCAAGGGGAGGGTAATTGGGTAGTAAAGGATATGATGACCTATGCACTAATGCCACGTGTAACAAAAGCCAAATAAGATACACAACCAGTCCTAACCATCCGCTAGGCCTTCAAGTAATCACTCTACTAGAACATAGTCTAAAGAACCTCCCCACTCAATCTGTGGTAACCCCGGCATCACCAACGTCAAAGTCTTAGAGTGACAATCCAAAACAGCATGACATGGAGACAACCAATCGATACCTAATATCACATCAAAATCAAACATACTAAGCAGCAAGAGATCAACTCTAGTCTCCAATCCGCCAGTAGTCACTAAAGATGTTCGGTACACACGGCCCACAATAATAGTATCGCCCACCGGCATAGATACATGAACAGATGAAGCTAAAGACTCACGACGCATATCCAAAAAATAACAAAAATATGATGATACATATGAGTAGGTAGAACCAGGGTAAAATAATACAGAAGCATCTCCGTGACATACTGAGACAATACCTGTACTGTGTCTGAAGCAATAGCATCTGGTCTGGCAGGGAGTGCATAAAATCAGCCTTGACCGCCACCTCACTGGCCTACACCTCTAGGGCGACCCCTAGCTGACTGAGCTCCACCCCGAGCTGACTGGGCGGGTGGTTAAGTAACTGTTGCTGAAGTCATAGGCTGACTCCTCTGCTGAGATGAACCTCCTGAGAGGCGGGGGCAATGCCTCTTGATATGACCCGAATCTCCATACCCAAAGCAACCTCTCCCTGCAAATGGCGGTGGGGACTGAGGGGAGCCCTGAGCACTGGGATAACTGCTTGAAGTCCCCGACATAGATGAACCCTTAGCTTATTGTGCGTGAGACGAACTCTGAACTTGAAGGGCACTAAGATATGAGTGACCCTGATGAGAACTGTGTGAACCATGGCCAGATGATGCACCACGGTAAACTGGACGAGCAGTCTGAGCATGCCTATTGGGACGACCCCTGCCGTGGTGGAACTGACCTCCAAAAGGAACTCCACTAAAACTACCTGATCCACGTGACCTCATGGCCTCCCTCTCAACCCACTCTTGGCTGCGGACCAACTCTACCTGCCAAGCAATGTCAACAACCTCATTAAAAGTAGCACCAGACACCCTCTCTCTAGTCGTAAGCACTCGCAGCTGAAATATGAGGCCATCAATAAACCTTCAAATCCTCTCCTAATCAGTGGGAACCAACCAAACTGCATGACGGGCCAACTCAAAAAATCTTATCTCGTACTGCGTCACAGTCATATCATCTTGACGTAACTTCTCCAACTGTCTAGGCAGCTCCTCTATGCGAGACTGCAGCACATACTTCTCCAGGAAGAGAATGGAGAACTCCTACCACGTATGTGGCGCTACACCGACTGGCCTACGCCTCTCATAAGCCTCCCACCAGTTGAAGGCAGCTCGAGTAAACTGAAAAGTAGTGAACGAGACCCCGCTGGTCTACAGAATACCTATTGTAAGGAGGATCCCCTGACATCTATCCAAGAAACCCTGGGCATCCTCCGACTCTGCCCCGCTAAAGGATGGAGGTTGAAGTCTACCAAACCTCTCTAGTCTCGCTGCTTATCGTCAGTCATAACAGGAACCACATGGGCCTGAGCAACTACAGCAGTTGGTCTGGTAGTGCCCCTAGTGTCTGGAGTCCCTGCATCAACTGCTCGAGTGTACGGGCGGCGGGAGTCTGAGTACCTCCCCCGGCCCGAGAAGTGGCTATTTCGGCCGGAACAGAGACCGCCCGAGAAAGACTGGTGCACACGGTCAGAATCTGAGCTAAGGCTCCTGAAGGCCTGGAACAACAATGGGCACAGCTGGTGCCTGAGCTGGTCCCGCTGGCGCATCCACAACCGGGACCTGCTGGTAATCTACACACATTCTCATCGATCCGTCCTTCTTCTTGACAAACAACACTGTGGCACCCTATGGCGAGACACTGGGCCTAATGAAACCCTTATCAAGAAAGTCTTGCAACTGCTCTTTCAACTCTTTCAACTCCGGCGGGGCCATACGAGACAGCGGAATAGAAATGGGCCGAGTGACAGGAGCCAAAACAATGCAAAAGTCAATGTCCCTGTCGTGTGACATACCCGGCAGGTCTGAACGAAATACCTCAGGAGACTCACGAACTACAGGAACAGAATCAATAGAAGGGACCTCAGCACTAGAATCTCGAACATATGCCAAATAAGCCAAACACCCCTTCTCAACCATATGTCGAGCCTTCATATATGAGATAACTCTACGGGTATAATGACCAGGAGTCCCTCTCCACTCAAGACGAGGTAGGCCCGGTAAAGCTAATGTCACGACCCCAGTTCGCCCTCCGTGAACATGTCGTGACGGCACCTAGTCCCTACGACTAGGTAAGCCTAACAATGCAGAAGATAAACCATAATTGCGGAAGAAAGTGAGTAAAACTGAAATAGTAAAATAAAATGGTGTTTAAGGTGCCGCTCGGCACATACCACAATAGTTCTCGAAGCTAACAAAATTCCCAAAACCCAGAAACTCACAAATCACAAGCTAAGGGAGACATAAGAGGCTCTGACTCAAGAATATCTATACAAAGGAGAAATACCGAAAGAGCTATACCTATTACAGAGAGCTGGAAAGGGACTCCTCGGTCTGCGCACGTAGCAAATATACCTCGAAGTCTCTACCGATATGCCTCCTTCCAAGGCTGACAGAACTGAGTGGGCGTAACTGTATCTGCACAACAAAAATGTGCAGAAGAGTAGCATGAGCACACCACGGCGGTGCCCAGTAACTATCAAGACTAACATCGGTGGAGTAGTGACGAGAAACAATCAAGGCACCTACCGGTCAAATAAACGGTATAATCATAGGAATAATGAAAATATATAAATATGTAAAGACTGCATGAATGATAAAAATTGCTACAATTAACAATAAGGGAAAAGAACAAGTAACAACAAGAATATATGAAATGATGATACGAAATGACGGCATAATCATAATCCAAATCCTAAGGTCACGACACAGCAAGGGGAAAACAAGTCAATAACTCACATCCCACAATGATTATCACATAAGGTCTTATTCAACTTTTTCCACAATTTTATCAAAATCTCCGACACACCACAACTCACGAAAACCCAGCATCTGAAATCTAACACTTGGCATCTTGTGCCCCATCAATCTCACGGTCATACTGACAACCAACTAGCTAACTAGGGCCACTCTCACATATATAATGGATAAATGAAGGCGTACCTCCACCCTTAGCAAAATCGGAAGGAATTCACCTTTAATAGGGATGTCCAACTACGTGTATGCTTGTGCAAGTGTTTTTAGCAAGAATTCTACCAACTAGTAAACATGAAAAGGAGAACGGACCGCCCGTACGATGTTTCCTCACAACTTCCAAGCGACAAGGTTCGTACAGGTAAGCAACCCACAATCACAATATCAAACAGGATAGGAATGCCTCCACAGGCTGTCACAATTCTTTACAAACAATCCCTGACATAGCCCACCGTATTTCGCCATGTGTGCAAATAATAATATAATAAGCACCGCCTTATTTCGCCACACGTGCATCACAATGTTCCCACCTTATTCCGCCACATGCGCAACCACATATAAGCATATAACATATCCCGCCTTATTACGCCGCATGTGCAAAACATCAATAACAACAATAGCACGGCAAAGACCTTGTGCAACCCTTCAACAACAACCGCACGGCAGAAACCTCGTGCATCACAGTAGCAACAACCGCACGGTAGAAACTTCGTGCATCACAATATCAACAACCGCACGGCAGAAACCTCGTGCATCACAATATCAAGTACAATACAACAAATGACTATATATACAGGAACAAAGCAAGAGAATCCACTCAAGAAATTCCGTTCACCAAAAGACGGTACAACCAACTCACACGGAATAACCGTAACAGGGAAATACTAAGCGCAATAAGAACAACTCAACAAGGGAGAAATAATACGAAACAACGATTCCATAATACTCAGTTCAACAATAAGGAAGTCAACATGAATCAAATAATTACAATTAAGGAAAATATCAACTAAACATAGGATATCTAACTTTTTTCCAATTAAGACCAATTATTTACACGAGAGATAGAAATAATGCTTTCCAAATAAAGACAAGCAGTTAGGAATGATAATGTGACTATAGAATGGTAAATGTCTACAGTTAAACAAGTAGAAGTCGATTAGGCAACAAGAATAACCAAAAAGGGCAGATAAATTCCAAGTAAGTCATGTAGAGGTGAAACTAATAACAGGGAACTCAATCGTATCAAGAACAACTTCATATTCGGTGATTACAAGGATCTAAGAACCTAAAAAGGGGCAATTTTCCGCAATTAAATCCGAGCACGCGCTCGTCACCTCGCGTACAAGGAATACAATCAACAAAGAAGACTCAAATCCTAAGGGGAAGTCCCCCACACAAGGTTAGGCAAAATACTTACCTCGAACCGGCTAAAATCAACTAGCAACCACGTTCTTGCCACGAGTACTCGACTCCAAATGGCCCATATATATTCAATTAAATCACACATTATAAATAACATCTCAAGCAACTGATTCTACCATTTAATTCAAAGCTAAAGCGCGAAATTATGTAAAATGACCAAAATGCCCCTCAGGCCAATGTCTCGGAATCGGATGAATTTAACATTTTTAGTACCCTCGTACTCTCACGAGTCTAACCATATAAAAATCTCTCAAATCGGAGGTCAAACACCCCCTCAAAAACTCAATAATTTGGTCTATGAAGTCTTTACCCATTTTTCATTCAAAATCTGAAATTAAAGGATGAAATTAAGAGAAGATTCATGGAAATTGGTCTAAATCGAGTGAGAAGCACTTACCCAAGTCGCCCAGTTGAAAATCCCTTCAAAAATCGCCAAGAACCGAGCTCTAGAAGTCAAAATGTGATAAAACGGTGAAACCCTCGAATTTGGGATTAAATTCTGTCTGCCCAGATAATTGGCCATCGCGAACGCGGAAGAAGCATGGCATTCGCGAAGAAGAAAAGTGAAGGTGCTCTGGTTACTCATCGCGAACGCGACAACGCATCCGCGAACGTGAAGAAGAAAAATCTGATGGCCCAAGGACTGCTCTTTGCGAACGCGTGAACTGCTACGCGAACACGGAGAGTGGAGCGGCATAACTACGCAAACGCGATATGGGGAACGCGAACGCGATGAAGGGAGAGACATAGCTACGCGAACGCGAGGATCTAAACACGATCGCGGAGAAGGAATTCAAGCTAGTCATCAACAAGTCTTCTTGAACGCGAGGGTATGTTCGCGAACGCGAAAGAAGATACCAGAAGTAGATACAGCAGTTCAAAAACAAGGAAATATGACCCGCAGAGCATCCGAAACACACCCGAGGCCCCCGGGACCTCAACCAAATGCACCAACAACACCTAATACCTCGTTCAAACTTGCACCAATCCATAAACCACCTAAAACAACACCGGAAACTCGAATAAATCAAGGATTTGAGCCTAAGAATCCCAATTTCCTTCAAAATACGATTTCGATCAAAAACCTAAACAAACCACGTCCAAATGACCTGATATTTTACACACACATCCCAAATGACACGACGGAACTACTGCAACTTCTGGAATTCCATTCCGGCCCTCGGATCAAAATCTCACCATTGGACCGGAAACTTTAAAAATTCAACTTCGGCATTTCAAGCCTAAATTAGCTACGGACCTCCAAAACACAATCCGAACACGCGCCTAAGTCCAAAATCACCATACGAAGCTGTTGAGATCCTCCACGACCCATTCCGGGGTCGTTTACCCAAAAGTCCAATTCCGGTCAACTTTTTACCGCTCAAACTTCCAAAACAAGGTTCCTTCTTCCAATTTGACTCTAAGCCATCCGAAAACCGAATTTTTCACCATGCACGCAAGTCGATACTCATATCCCGAAGCTGTTCCAGACCTTATGCCGTTGAACGAAGCTTAATTTCTCAAAACGACCGGTCGGGTCGTTACATCCTCCCTCTCTTAAAACCAACGTTCGTCCTCGAACGTGGTAAGATTCGCCTCGAAATCCTCAAGTCACTGAGTGCGCACTTCCAACATACACCCGCGGGTGATCCCACGTCACCTCAATCCACTTAAGCCTGGCGACACCATCTCAACTGAAATTTAACCTTTCTAGCAATACCAATAGGCCTTCAGGCCAGAATTCTCACCTTCCATCCGTTTCCAAAAGGCCCGATCCTAAATCCATATCCGGTATCAGTCTCAACCAGCTACTTCAATACAAGCCAATACACACAGGGTATAACCACACAACATGACACATCACACATAGGCCCACAATAACATTTCTGATAGCAATACTTGCCTGAGATCAAATTTGTGCCGGCCATAAGCCTCATATTCAATAGGAACTCTTTTCAAACCTCGACAACACTGGCGATGATACAATAACAACGAAAAACTGCATAACAAAAAACCCGAATAACCAAATCTCAGCCAACACCAACGGGTACACACCCCACAAGCTAAAACTCAGGAAGCATAGAACGGAAATGACTGAATATGAGAAAGGAAATACATAAGTGAACTAACAAACAAATCAAACTAGCACAGATTCTTCTAAAACACAAATCGACAAAAACATCTAACAAGAAATGATGAAAGCATATAAAAGACTCACAAGGATCTTATACTGATATAACTCTCACCGCAGTACACAGCCCGGTCTCAACATATCAAATCACCTGAAATCACGAGGGTCCCGCCCTCATCACTGAATCACAAGTAGGGCACACATCAACCCATCTAGAGACTCTCACTAGATCAATTCCGTCTACAAATTACAACACAGACTGGCTCCCACACCGGTGGAGCATAGAAATCACAGCTCGTAACCAAGAATACTCAGAGATCACATCAAACCTACCGAAACAGACAACATGAACTTACTACTAGCCTCATAACTCTCGACAACAGCTAGGAACAGACGATAGACACGGCTATCACTCATAGAACCTCCCAACAGAATAATCACGTAAACAG
>NW_017671308.1:74169-146602 GCF_001879085.1 Nicotiana attenuata | reverse complement strand
GAAATACTAAGCGCAATAAGAACAACTCAACAAGGGAGAAATAATACGAAACAACGATTCTATAATACTCAGTTGAACAACAAGGAAGTCAACATGAATCCAATAATTACAATTAAGGAAAATATCAACTAAGCATAGGATATCTAACTTCTTTCCAATTAAGACCAATTATTTACACGAGAGATAGAAATAATGCTTTCCAAATAAAGACAAGCAGTTAGGAATGATAATGTGACTATAGAAGGGTAAATGTCTATAGTTAAACAAGTAGAAGCCGATTAGGCAACAAGAATAACCAAAAAGGGCAGATAAATTCCAAATAAGTCATGTAGAGGTGAAACTAATAACAGGGAACTCAATCGTATCAAGAACAACTTCATATTCGGTGATTACAAGGATCTAAGAACCTAAAAAGGGGCAGTTTTCCGCAATTAAATCCGAGCACGCACTCGTCACCTCGCGTACAAGGAATACAATCAACAAAGAAGACTCAAATACTAAGGGGAAGTCCCCCACACAAGGTTAGGCAAGATACTTACCTCGAACCGGCTAAAATCAACTACCAACCACGTTCTTGCCATGAGTACTCGACTCCAAATGGCCAAATCTATTCAATTAAATCATTACATTGTAAATAACATCTCAAGCAACTGATTCTACCATTTAATTCAAAGCTAAAGCGCGAAATTATGTAAAATGACCAAAACGCCCCTCAGGCCAACGTCTCCGAATCGGATGAATTTAACATTTTCAGAATCCTCGTACTCTCACGAGTCTTACTATATAAAAATCTCTCAAATCGGAGGTCAAACACCCCCTCAAAACTCAATAATTTGGTCTATGAAGTCTTTACCCATTTTTCATTCAAAATCTGAAATTAAAGGATGAAATTAAGAGGAGATTCATGGAAATTGGTCTAAATTGACTGAGAAGCACTTACCCAAGTCGCCCAGATGAAAATCCCTTCAAAAATCGCCAAGAACCGAGCTCTAGAAGTCAAAATGTGATAAAATGGTGAAACCCTCGAATTTGGGATTAAATTCTGTCTGCCCAGATAATTGGCCATCGCGTTCGCGAAGAAGAAAAGAGAAGGTGCTCTTGTTACTCATCGCGAATGCGACAACGCATCCGCGAACGTGAAGAAGAGAAATCTGATGGCCCAAGGACTGCTCTTCGCGAACGCATGAACTGCTACGCGAACACGGAGAGTGGAGCGGCATAACTATGCGAACGCGATATGGGGAACGCGAACGCAATGAAAGGAGAGACACAGCTACACGAACGCGAGGATCTACACGGGAACGCGAAGAAGGAATTCCAGCTTGTCATCAACAAGGCTTCGCGAATGCGAGGGTATGTTCGCGAACGCGAAAGAGGATACTAGAAGCAGATACAGCAGTTCAAAAACAAGGAAATATGACCCGTAGAGCATCCGAAACACACCCGAGGCCCCCGGGACCTCAACCAAAAGCACCAACAACACCTAATACCTCGTTCAAACTTGCACCAATCCATAAACCACCTAAAACAACACCGGAAACTCGAATAAATCAAGGATTTGAGCCTAAGAATCCAAATTTCCTTCAAAATACGATTTCTATCAAAAACCTAACCAAACCACGTCCGAATGACCTGAAATTTTACACACACATCCCAAATGACACGACGCAACTAGTGCAACTTCCGGAATTCCATTCTGACCCTCGGATTAAAATCTACCATCGAACCAGAAACTTTAAAAATTCAACTTCGGCATTTCAAGCCTAAATTAGCTACGGACCTCCAAAACACAATCCGAACACGCGCCTAAGTCCAAAATCACCATACAAAGCTGTTGAGATCCTCCACGACCCATTCCGGGGTCGTTTACCCAATAGTCCAATTCCGGTCAACTTTTCACCGCTCAAACTTCCAAAACAAGGTTCCTTCTTCCAATTTGACTCTAAGCCATCCGAAAACTGAATTTTTTACCCATGCACGCAAGTCGATTCTCATATCGTGAAGCTGTTCCAGACCTTATGCCGCTGAACAAAGCTTAATTTCTCAAAACGACCGGTCGGGTCGCTCCAGCTAAGGTCACAGTCTTGGCATGACAATCCAAGATAGCGTGGTAAGGCGATAACCAGTCCATCCCCAATATGACATCAAAATCAACCATGTCCAGCAGTAACAAGTCTACTCGGGTCTCAAGACCCCCAATCACAACTATACAAGAACGATGGACACGATCTACCACAATAGAATCACCCACCGGTGTAGACGCATAAACAGGAGCACTCAAAGAATCACTAGGCATGACCAGGTACGACGCAAAATAAGATGACACATAAGAGTATGTAGACCCTGGATCAAATAGCACTGAAGCATCCCTACTACAAACCAGAATCGTACCTATGATAACTACATCGGAAGGCTCAGCCTCAGGCCTGGATGGAACAACATAACATCGGGGATGGGCCCTACCTCCCTGGACTACATCTCTGGGACGGCCTGCTGCAGGCTGGCCTCCACCTCTAGCGGCCTGAGCTCCACCATTAACACCTCTACCTCCACCTCTAGTACCTCTACCTCCACATTTAGCTGGCTGAGCGGGCGGTGCAACACTCGGTGCCTGAACCATGGCACGGGAACCCTGGTGCTGAGAACTGCTCGGTGCTCACGGGCAATATCTAGCAATGTGCCTCGTGTCACCACAAGTAAAACAAGCCCTAGGCTGCTGGGGCTGGCGACCCTGAAAACTCTGAAGCGGAGGTGCACTGATAGGAGCTAGTAATGCACTGTAGGAGTGCTGATCGGAATACTGCATGTGAGAACCACAACCACCTGGGGCACTGTGAGAAGCCTGAAGTGCTGACTGGAAAGGCCTAGGAGGATGGCCTCAACCAAAAGTATCTCTGCCTCCAGACAAGGCGCCACTGAATCTGCCTGAATGACGAGGCCTCTTGTCAGACCCCTGACCACCTCCCTGCGATAAAACCATCTCAACTCTCCTGGCCACATTGGCCGCCTCCTGAAAGGAAATCTCACTCCTCGTCTCCTTAGCCATCTGAAGTCGAA
The DNA here is from genome assembly GCF_001879085.1 of Nicotiana attenuata. Classification (NCBI taxonomy): domain Eukaryota; kingdom Viridiplantae; phylum Streptophyta; class Magnoliopsida; order Solanales; family Solanaceae; genus Nicotiana; species Nicotiana attenuata. Next base: position 143,545 of record NW_017671308.1, on the reverse strand, counting down.
TAGGCTGAATGAGTCCCTCAATGAACCTCCTCACTCTCTCTCTCTCAGTGGGGAGTATAAGAAGAGCATGATGGGCCAAATCAATAAACCTAGTCTCATACTGAGTAACAGTCATGGAACCCTGTTGGAGACGCTCAAACTGCCTCCGATAGATCTCTCTCTGAGTGACGGGAAGAAACTTCTCCAAGAATAGCTGTGAAAACTGATCCCAAGTCAGAGCTGGTGACCCAACTGGTCTAGACAAACAATAATCTCTCCACCAAGTCTTGGCGGATCCAAATAAGCGAAAAGTAGCAAAGTCGACCCCGTTGGTCTCCACTATCCCCTTGCTCCTGAGAACCTCGTGACAGCTGTCTAAATAATCCTGGGGATCCTCAGAAGATGCACCGCTGAAAGTGGTAGTGAAGAGCTTGGTGAACCTGTCCAATCTTCACAAGGCATCGGCAGTCATAGCTGCTCCGTCACCGGTCTGGGCTACCACTCCCGACTGAACTGCTCCAACTGGCTGAGTTGCTGGAGTCTGAAACTGGGGAGCCACCTGCTCCAGAGTGCGAGTAGCAGAAGTCCGGGCTCCTCCTCCAGCCTGAGAGACGGCTGGTGCTACAGGAAGCAAGCTTGCGCGGGTGACACTCTCCACAAGGCCCAGTAGACGGACTAGAGCATCCTGAAGTACTGGGGTAGCAATGAACCCCTCTGGGACTTGAGCTGGGCCCACCGAAACTGCCTGGGCCGGAACCTCCTCGTCAAACTCAACCTGAGGCTCCGCCACTGGTGCTGCTGCTTTGGGCTGAGCTCTGCCCCTACCTTAGCCTCTAGCACGGCCTCGGCCTCGCCCTCTGCCCCTCGTGGGAGCTGCTGCTGGGGGCTCGATCCGCTGATCAGCGGATGAGGAAGCGCATGTTCTCGCCATCTGCGACAGAACGGAGTAGAATTCAATTAGCATTGGGTAACCAAATTGCACGACAGGAAAGAATAGATGTGAAGTTTTTCCTAACTCTGTAGCCTCTAGGGATAAATACAGACGTCTCCGTACCGATCCCTCAGACTCTACTAAGCTTGTCTGTGAGTTGTGAGACCTATGTAACATATAGTTCTGATAACAACTTCTCACGACCTGGATTTTCCACCCTCGGGAGTCGTGATGGCGCCTACTAGTGAAAGCTAGGCAAGCCAACCAATTGAACTATTTACCTTGTTTCCATTTTTAATCCGAGAACGGTTAAGAGCCAACAATTAGATAACAACAGAATTGAATAAGTGGAAGACTGCACTGTAAAGTTTTAATAATATTGCTAATACCAATCCATAACAAATCTACCCAAGACTGGTGTCACAACTTCACAGACTGTCTAGGAGTACTACAAATAAAGGTATGAAAGAAATAAATACAACATTGTCTCTGGAAATACATAAAAGAATTAGGAATAGTAGATAGAAGGAGACCCCAAGTCCTGCAGACGCCTGCAGGACTACCTCGGGTCGCCTGATGAACAAGAAACAGCAATCTCACTGCGGTCCGAAATCTACAGCACTGGGATCTGCACAAAAGAGTGCAGAGTGTAGTATCAGCACAACCGACCCTATGTGCTGGTAAGTGCCTAGCCTAACCTCAGCGAAGTAGTGACGAGGCTAGGACCAGACTACAAAATAAACCTGTGCAGTTAAATAATATACAGCGGAAATAGAAGCAGATAATTACAACTAAAGTTGGGCGGGGGAAACATGCTGCGGGGAGTAACATGTAACAACAGAATAACAGTAGAAAAATGTAAGGGACGCCATAAACCAAATACCAGCAAAAGACAAGGAAATAAGAAACAAGTACACATGTAATACTATTGCAGGCATGCAACCCGATCCCATTTCATATAATACCGTTGCAGGCATGCAAACCGCTCTCATTGCATATTGTACTGTTGCAGGCGTGCAACCCGCTCCCATTTCATATATTACCGTTGCAGGCGTGCAACCCGCTCCCATTTCATATAATTACCGTTGCAGGCATGCAACCCGCTCCCATTTCATATATATTACTGTTGCAGGCATGCAACCCGCTCCCATTTCATATATTACCGTTGCAGGCGTGCAACCCGCTCCCATTTCATATATTACCGTTTCAGGCGTGCAACCCGCTCCCATTTCATATTTCAACACCAATCGTAAAAGAGTCTCAGCAAGGAAACAATAATATAACAAGAACATACCGGCAAGGGAACAATAATATAACAACAACGTCCCGGTAAGGGAACAGTAATATAACACCAACATCCCATCAAGGGAACAATAGTGATAATCCTCATACGAAGCACGAATAAACCACAACAGAGTCATAACAATTACAATACAAGACTCACGGGCATTCTTGACAACGGCGTATAGATACTCGTCACCATGCCTATACGTCGTACTCCACAGTTAACACATAGCAATTAAGACACAACTCCTAATCCCTCAAGCTAAGGTTAGACCAAACACTTACCTCGATGCCACGAACACAATTCAAGCCTCAACTATCGCTTTACCTCTTGATTCCACCACCAACTCACTCGTATCTAGCCACAAGTTACTTAATTATATTAATAAGTGCTAAATGAATCAATTCTAATGCATGGAAATAAATTTTCTAAAGTTTTTCCCAAAAAGTCAAAAATCGACCCCGGGCCCGCTTGGTCCAAACCCGAAAGTTTTTCCCAAAAAGTCAAAAATCGACCCCCGAGCCCGGATATATAATTGGTTTTGGAATACGACCTCAATTTGAGGTTTAAATCCCCAAATTTCAATATTCTTAGGTTTTTCCCAAAATTCCCAATTCCACCATGAAAACCCTAGATTCTAGGATGAAATCTTGTAAAAAGAAGTTAAGGAGTAAAGAAAATGAGTTAGAAATCACGTACTAATATTTTGGAGAAGAGTGTTTGGAAAATTGCCTCTTACGTTTTTGGGGTTTTGAAAAGTGAAAAATAACTGAAAGTCCTGTATAAATATACCCCTCTCAGACCCTCTCCACGGACCGCACAAAAAGGATTGCGGCCGCGGAGCTCACCGCGGAGAATGTTGACTACAGTGACATGCTTTAGTATTTTGGCCATAATTTTCTCTACAGATGTCCAAATTGTAATTTCTTTATCTTTCTGGAAACTACACATGAAGGGCTACAACTTTCGGTTTTGAGTCATCTCAAAGTTCCTTGTAGATCAAAAGATATAGCCTTCCGAAGTTAGACCAGTGAACCGGCGGATTCTTCCTCACCACGGACCGCACAAAATCGAGTGCGGCCGCAAAGTCCCCACTGCGGACCGCACGAAATCTTTTGTGGCTGCAAAGTCCCCTCCGCGGTAGCACAAAAACATTGCGGACCACACTCGCGGGTTCAGAGATCTGCAACTTCTCTGAACCTGCAACAACTATGTTTTAAGCCTAAAACATCCCGGAACCTACCCGAAACTCACCCGAGCCCTCGGGACTCCAAACCAAATATGCATGCTAACTCAAAAACATCATATGGACCTACTCGTGCGATCACATCATCAAAATAACATGTAAAACCATGAATTAAACCTCAAAACTCAATATTTTTCTCAAGAACACTTTAAGTTCATTATTTCTCAACCGGACGTCCAAATCACGTCAAATAAACTCCAATTTTAACCAAATTTCACAGACGCATCTTAAATGTTATATTGAACCTGTACCGGGCTCCGGAACTAAAATACGGGCCCGATACCATAAATTTCAAATATAATCAAATTTCCAAAAACTCTTATGTTTTCAATAAAACAATTTCTTTCAAAAATTCATTTTTCGGGCTTGGGACCTCGGAATTTGATTTCGGGCATACGCCCAAGTCCCATATTTTCCTACGGACCCTCCGGGACTGTCTAATCATAGGTCCGGGTCCGTTTACCCAAAATGTTGATCGAAGACAACTTAAATTCAATTTTAAAGGCCAAATTAACATTTTCATCTCATTACCACATAAAAGCATTCCGGATATACGCCTAGACCGCGCAAGCAAATTGAGGTGAGAAAAAATGAGGCTTCTAAGGCCTCGGAACATAGAATTTGTTTCTAAAACAAGTGATGACCTTTTGGGTCATCACACATAATCAGTCTCTCAGCCTCACTCAGTCATCAATCTCTCCAGTCTCACTCACGGGCTCACAATGTAATGAGACTAGCCCGACAACAATGATATGATGAATCAATAAATTACATCTGAGACTGAGATATGATATGAATGCATGAATATGACTGAGTATGAAATATCAATGAAATCAGTGAGATGACAGGATGAAACGACCATTATGGGTCCCAACAGTATCGGCATAAAACCTAAACATGATATCTAGCATGATTGACAGGTCAATTACTTTATCATACGGTGAAAACACGGATATCAACAAAATAGGACCACTATACAGTGCCATGGATTCGACCGGGTCATAATTCTCATGGTGCACGCCCGTCACTTGGCATGTGCGTTACCTCAATACCAATCACATAACACATAATTCGGGGTTTCAAACCCTCAAAACCAAGTTTGAAAGTGTTACTTATCTCAATCCGGGAAAAACTCTACTCCAAAATGCCTTTGCCTCTCAAATCGGTCTCCAATCATCCCAAATCTAGCCAAAAGTAGTACAATAAAATTAATATAGGCTAAAGGGATCAATTCACACAAGAAAAATACTAAATTATAGCCAAAATCCGAAATCGGCTCAAACCCAGCCCCCGGGTCCACGTCTCGAAATCCAACAAAATTCACAAAACCCGAAAGTCCATTCACTCACGAGTCTAACCGTACAAAAGTTACCCAAATCCGATGATAACCACAAATACTTCCTCACCTTAATGGATGACTTTAGCAGATCCACTTGGACGCACCTGTTAAGCTGCAAAAGTAATGCACTCAAGCTTTAAAAGCCTTCGTAACCATGATTGAAAACTAGTTCAATACATCTATAAAGACCATAAGATCTGATAATGGCTTAGAATTCACCAGCCATGAAGCCTTCTTATTTTACCAGTACAAATGGATCATACACCAGAAAACATGTCCCTATACACCACATGAGAATAGTGTAATAGAGAGAAAACATAAGTATCTTCTTGAAATTGCTAGAGCACTTATGTTTCAGTCCAAACTACCAACCAAATATTGGGGAGAATGCATCTTGACAGCCACCTATCTGATAAAGTGGTTGCCAACCACATACCTAAATAACAAATATCCTTTTGAACTATTAAATCAAAAGAAACCCAACTACTCTCACTTGAGAAGTTTTGGTTGTCTCTGCTATCCGAATGTACCCGAGGTATATAGAGACAAATTTGATCCAAGAACCGCACATCACATCTTTGTAGGATATCCATTTGGGACAAAAGGTTACAAAGTACTAAGCCTAGCTACCGAGTGAATACATTTCTGTATAGATGTGATCTTTCATGAAAATGTATTTCCATTTGCTATGTCTCCTAAAAATGTTTCATTTCCTGTTGTCCTTAAGTCAAATTCATTTCCTAGAGTCATCATTCTTCTATGAGTACTGGACAAAGTCCTGCTAGGGTCACATCTCCAGACTTCCAACATTACTCTGAGACTTTTCCCACCAGTGATACACTTTCTCCCAATACACCTAGTTCTACATCTCCATGTAACAACAATGTGCAAACCTCATCTGCACGTATACAAATAGAAGAACCAGTTTAAAGAAAGTCCAATAGAAATCATCAAATCCCTGTTTATCTAAAAGACTATTTTTGTCAATTGCCTAGTAGTAGCAAACTGCCTACTGCTTCTCACTGCACTACTTCATTAATTGCCCTATTCTCTAATCATCATCACATCACTCCTGATGCTTTATCTTCTGAAAGTCAGCATTTGGTGAAAAGTATTTGCCATGATAGTGAGCCATCTTCATATGAAGAGGCAGCACACAATACTGCATAGCATATGATAAGTGGGGATTTTGACTACTTATTAGCGCCTTTTAGCTTTCGTTTTAGTCCAAAAGCTTCAATTGTATTATCGAAAATAGATGAAATATGCTTAATTGCAGGAATATTGGAAAATGAGCCTCCAAGATGAAATCCAACTCCAGAAGGAGTGATCTGAACTCAAGGACAAAAACAAACACAAAAGCTTAAAGTGCGGACCGCAAAATATCATCATCGGCCGCAGATTGTGAAGAAAAACATATTATAGATCTGTGAAAAGTGTGGTACGCACATGAAATGTGCGGCCGCATAAGCTAGAAAAGAGAAAAAATTCAGAGAACCTGCATCTCAAGTTCAACAAAAGTGCGGACCACACAATTATTGTGCGGTCCGTAGAAGAGCCATATGCGACCGCACTAAGAAATATGCGGACCGCAGAAAGAGAGAGATATGCCGCCGCGATTTAGAATTATACGGCCGCAAGATTCCAATCCTATCACGCTGAAGCAAAGTGCGGAGTGCACATGGAATTGTGCGTCCGCAGAACCTCCAAAAGGGCATTTTGTCCGAAAATTCCAGCTCTGTATAAGTAGAAGAGTTTCACTTTTTAGTTTTGACATCAGCAGCCACAATAGACGTTTTTCTTTACCTTCTTTATTAGTTTTTGCTATTTTGAGATTTTAGATTTTAGATTTCATCAATTAAATTTTTAATATGGGTTTAATTATCATTTCTTTTTCTATTTCTTTTATCTTAAGCATGAGTAGCTAGATTTTCACAAGGGTTGTGACCCAACCCTAGAGTGTAATCCTAACGAATGTTTGATTTATTCCTTGTTTATGGTTAGGTGTTTATTATTTAGCTTTGTTCTTGCTTTTAATTGTAGAACTAATGGTTGCAAACATTAGTCCATGCCTATTTGACTTGGTCTCTACTTGAGAAAGAGAGACTTAGCCTATGAAAACTTGGCTAACAAGAACTTGGGTAATTCAAGAGATTGATAGTCCGAATTAAAGGGTTGAACTTAGAGATAGTAAAACCCGACTTAAGATTTATATCAACCATTTTGTTCAATACCCATTTAGAATCGAGAAAGCAAAATTGGGCAAAACCACTCTCATACCCAGGGATATTGAGTGGGAACTCGGGTGTTGACAGCTATAATACACCCCGGCCAATAAAACAAGATTTAAAGTTTACAACCCGTTAGGCAAACACCTAGGTGAAGGTCATAGCCCTAGGACTTTTATTATTTGAAAAACAACAACAAAAATAATTTCTTAAGTACAATTCTTAATCTTGCAATCTAAAATAGATATAGAACAAATTTAGCTATATATTTGGTTTTGTGTGTGAATTGTCTTCTTTTCCTTCCATTTTACTAATTTTGGTGAATCAATTGTAGGTGAAACAATGGCCCTCAACAATCATCAACTTGGAAACATGCCTTTGGGGGATGTGGACGTTGAAGATGACCAAGTTGAAGAGGTTCCTCTTTTAACCTCAAGCAAATAAAAGAGGCCGACCACCTTAAGAGAACGTCCCAATTGCACCCCTACCTTCACCAAGAGCGGCTCCACACGGGGTGTTGCCGAATGAAGGGTATGCAAGTGCCATAGTCCCGCCCCGCACTAAGGCGGGCAACTTTTAAATCACAAATGTAATACTCACATTGCTAGAGCAACGGGGATTCTTCACCGGGGCTCCGAGTCAAAATGCATATAAACACTTGAAGGGGTTTGTGGACACTTGTTTGGGGAATAAACAGACAAACGTCTCCGAGGATGCTTTAAGGTTGAGGCTATTTCCTTTCTCTCTATGGGGGAAAGCCTTGGATTGGTTAGAGACATTTCCAAACCATTCATCTATACATGGGATGAAGTGGTGGAGAAATTTATTTCCAAGTTCTTCTCCTGGGCATATGGCTACTCTTAGAGATGATATTCTAGCATTCAAACAAAGGCCCAATGAGCCGTTGCATGAAATATCGGAGAGGTAACGAAAAATGGTCAAAGAGTGCCCCAATAATGACATGACAGAGGCTATGATTCAATAATCTTTCTATCGGGGGATCAATATAACTAATCAGTGTGTGGTTAATCAACTTGCCGGTGGAAATTTTATGACAATGTCGTATGCGAAATCTTGTGAGATCTTAGATGAAATGGCGGATACTTCATCGGCATGGCAAAGTAGAGCAAATGTTCGTCAAGGTGATCCGAACGTGATTCACCTACATAAAGAATTGCATGATCATGGGCAAGCCATTGCCGAGTTGACCACCATAATAAATCAATTAGCCAAGTCTCAACTTCAATAAGTGCAAATTCCTAAGCAAGTCAATGCCATGGAGGGATTTAGTATGATGGTGAACAAGAGAAGGCAAAAGGGTCCACAAGTGCAAAACTGTGTGGAGAATTATGTGCAAGAAGATATTGGGTTATATCAAGATGAATCTTACAATGAACAAGAGGAGGAAGTGCAATACGTGAACAACTTTCAAGGGAAAAGAAACACCTCTCAAAACCCGAATCAACAACAATGGCGACCTCAAGGTAGGCGATTGGAATTCTATCAACCAAGGTAATTGGAGTGGTGGCAACAATCAAGGGAATTGGAATAATATCAACAATCAAGGAAATTGGAGTGGTGGAAATAACTAAGGCAATTGGAGTGGAAACAACAAAGGACATTGGGGAGGCAACAACCAAGGGGGATGGAACAATAATCAAGGAAATCGGGGATCGGGCTTCCAAAGGCCCCCGATGTATTAAAAACCGAGCAACCCACCACCTTATCCTTCCCATGGTCCAAGTTCTTCCAACAATGAGATGGGACAAATTGAGAGTATGTTCAAACAAATGATGGAGAAGAATGTCGACTCCGATGCCCAATTAGCCTCACACAACACAACAATTCGCAACTTGGAAGTTCAAATGGGGCAAACCTCTCAAGCTCTAAACATTCATCCTAAGGGTGTACTACCAAGTGACACGGTGGTGAATCAAAAGGGTGGGACCAACACGGGATATGCCATGGCCGTTACCATAAGGAGTGGAAAAGGTGAGGATGCACCCACCTCAAGTCAAAGGAAACTTGTGGATGATGAGAAAGTGGTACAAGAAGATGAGACCCCGAACAATGTGGTGCAAGAAAATGATGAAGTGAGGATTGATATTGATGACAATGTGGAAGAGACTCAAGAGGAAATGAAACCGTCTGGGGAGCAAATTGTTGACATACCGGAACCGGTAGTAAAAAAGGCTAAGGCACCAATGCCTAGGCCTCCTCCTCCATATCCTCAAAGGATTGACAAGAAAAATGGCGAGAATAAATTCAAAAAGTTCATTGACATGATGAAGAATCTATCAATCAATGTGCCATTGGTTGAAGCTTTGGAGAAAATGCCCGGTTATGCAAAGTTTGTGAAAGATTTGGTGACAAAGAAGCGGTCAATGAATTGTGAAACTATAAAAATGACTCATCAAGTGAGTGCAGTTGTACATTCAATGGCTCCCAAACTGGAAGATCTCAGTGCTTTCACAATCCCTTGTACCATTGGAAGTGTTGAGTTTGCTAAAGCACTTTGTGATGTTGGGGCAAGTATCAACTTGATGCCCTATTCGGTTTTCAAGACTTTGGGAATTGGGAAACAAAAACCCACATCTATGAGATTATAAACGGCCGATAGTACATGAAGAGACCATTGTGAGTGATTAAGGATGTATTTGTTCGTGTTGATAAATTCATTCTTCTGGCGAATTTTGTCATTCTTGATTGTGAGGTTGACTATGAGGTACCCATTATTCTTAGGAGACCTTTCCTTGCTACGGGGAAGGCTCTAGTTCATGTTGAAGCCGGAGAACTTACCTTTCGGGTTGGTGATGAAAAAGTGGTTTTCCATGTGTGTAAGTCTATGAGGCAACCCAAATAGCAATGAGGTGTACTCTTTCGTGGACTTGGTGACCAATGTGATTGTGTATGAAACAAGTGTTGTGATGAATGTTTATGATACATTGAAGGCCATCTTGCTCAATTTTGATGACGAAGAGATGGAGTGTTTCGTGGAATGTGTGAACTCTTTGCAAGGAATGGGGTCGTACACTTATGAGCCCCGTAAATTGTCTTGAAAATATAACAACTCCTCCAACAAATCCTTCAATGAAGAAGACTCCCATCTTGGAGTTGAAGCCATTGCCTCCACATCTTCGGTATGAATTTCTTGGCCCTTCTTCTACTATATCGGTTATTCTTTCCTCTTGTTTGACTAACGTGCAGGTAGACTCTACATTGGTGGTGCTACAAAAGAGGAAGAAGGCTATTGGATGGACATTGCCGAATATTCGGGTATAAGCCCCACTTTTTGCATGCACAAGATTAACTTGGAGGAAGGTGCCAAACCATCTATAGAACATCAAGGGAGACTTAATGAACCCATGCAGGAGGTTGTCAAAAAGGAGATCATCAAGTGGTGGATGCCAGGGTTGTCTACCCCATTTGGATAGTTCGCGGACTTCTCCGGTTCAATGTGTCCCAAAGAAAGGGGGCATGACAGTAGTCACCAATGATAAGAATGAGTTGATTCCTACATGAACGGTGACCAGGTGGAGAGTGTGTATGGACTATCATAAGCTCAACAAAGTCACGAGGAAGGACCATTTTCCACTTCCCTTCCTAGATCAAATGCTTGATAGATTGGTCGTCCGTGCCCTCTATTGTTTCCTTGACGGGTATTCCGGCTACAATCAAATTCGTATTTCTCTGAAGGATCAAGAGAAAACTACTTTTACATGTCCTTATAGTACTTTCGCCTTCTCGTGAATGCCATTTAGGTTGTGCAATGCACCGGCAACTTATCAAAGGTGTATGATGGCGATCTTCACGGACATAGTGGAGGATTACCTTAAAGTATTTAGGGATGACTTCTCGGTGGTTGGGGATTCTTTTGATGATTGTCTAGAAAACTTGGATAAACTGTTGGCAAGATGTGAAGAAACAAATTTGGTGCTCAATTGGGAGAAATGTCATTTCATGGTCGAGGAAGGCATTGTCCTTGGCCACAAGATCTCAAAGAATGGCATTGAAGTCGACAAGGCAAAAATTGAGGTGATTTATAAGCTTCCACCTCCAACTTCGGTGAAAGGCATGCGGAGTTGTTTAGGTCACGCGGGATTTTATTGGCGTTTCATCAAGGATTTCTCTAAAGTGGTGAACCCGTTGTGCAAGCTTTTGGAGAAAGATGTTAAGTTCCATTTCAATGATGATTGCATGAGAGCCTTTGAATTGCTAAAGCTCAAGTTGACTTCTACTCCCATTATCACCGCTCCAAATTGGAGTGTTCCTTTTAAGCTCATGTGTGATGCAAGTGATGTAGCTTTAGGGGCTATTTTGGGGCAACACATCAACGAGATTTTTCATCCGGTCTGTTATACAGGTAAGACCATGAATAGTGCCCAAGTCAACTACACCATTACGGAGAATGAGCTGCTTGCCATTGTGTTTGCTATGGAGAAGTTCCACCCGTACTTGTCCATAGGGATCATGCGGCACTTCGTTATCTTATGAGAAAGAAAGGTTCCAAAGCTCGGCTAATGATATGGGTGCTTTTGTTGCAAGATTTTGATATGGACATCCAAGATCGAAAGGAAGTGAAAACCAATTGGCGGACCACTTGTCGCATTTGGAGGAGGAAGGGAGGCCGCATAATGGCCATGAAATCAATGACTCCTTCCCTGATGAGCATCTCTTGGCTATTTTAATGAAAGAGGTGCCATGGTTCACGGATCTAGCAAATTTTCTTGTAAGTGGTATCATCCCGGATGAGTTCTCTTCAAGCCAAAGAAAGAAGTTCAAACGGGATTGTCAAGACTATTATTGGGATGAACTGTACCTTTTCCGAATTTATACGGATGGAGTGATTAGAAGATGTGTACCGGAGGAGGAACAATGTGAAATTCTTGGGGCTTGTCATTCTTCGCTATATGGTGGTCAACATAGTGGAGCAAGAACGGCGGCCAAAGTGCTAAGTTGCGGCTTCTATTAGACCACTCTTTATAAGGTTGCAAGTGATCTCATCAAGCATTGTGATGAATGTCAAAGGGCCGGTGGAATCTCAAAGAATAATGAAATGCCTCTCACCATCATTTTGGAGATTGATATTTTCTATGTGTGGCGTATTCACTTCATGGGTCCTTTTGTGAGCTCTTGTGGAAACACCTACATCTTGGTCGCGGTTGATTATGTGTCTAAATGGGTTGAGGCCATAGCTTTACCCAACAATGAAGCGAGAAGTGTGGTGGCGTTCTTGAAGAAGAATATTTTCACAAGGTTTGGTACTCCAAGGGCTATCATAAGCAATGGGGGTCGCATTTTTGCAACAAAGCTTTCGATACCTTACACACCAAGTATGGTGTCACTCATATAGTCTTGACTCCCTATCATCCACAAGCAAGCGGTCAAGTGGAAGTCTCTAACCGGGAGATAAAGAGTATTTTGTCCAACACAGTTAATGCTAACCGAACGGATTGGTCCAAGAAACTTGACGATGCTTTATGGGCTTATAGGACGGCTTACAAAACACCTATCGGAATGTCTCCATACCGGTTGGTGTTCGGAAAAGCTTGTCATCTTTCGATGAAACTTGAGCACAAAGCCATATGGGCTTTAAAGATGTTGAATCTTGAGTGGGATGTCACCGCCAACATAAGGGTGGCACATTTGAATAAGTTGGATGAGTTCCGGTACCATGCATACACAAGTACGTCCTTATACAAAGAGAAGATAAAATACCTTCATGACAAGTACATCTGGAACAAAGAGTTTAAAGAGGGTGATCTTGTGTTGTTGTTCAATTCACGGGTACGGATGTTTCCCGGAAAGTTAAAGTCTAAATCGAGTGGCCCATTTGAGGTTGTAGGTGTGACACCCTTTGGTGTATTGGACTTGAAGAATAAAAATGATGAGGTGTTTAGAGTCAATGGTCACCGGGTGAAGCATTATTTGGGAAATGTTGTTGATGGCCACGTCGTGGCGGTAATTCATTTCAAATTATGGTAATTTGAGTCGTGCCGCGACATTAAATCAGGCGCTTCTTGGGAGACAACCCATGTTTCTTTTTCTTTTTCTAAATCCTCTTCTTTAGATAGGTCTTATTTTGTGCTAACTGGTTTTGAAGTGTGCTGCAGGAATGAGTGTACTTTACAGGGACTGTGCGTAGAAAAATTGGTTAAGTATGGAAAAAGTGCAAACGGCACATGTATTGTGCGGACCGCACAATTTTGAATGCTACAGTAGAAGGCAACTGCAGCCGCACAATTCTTGTGCGGACCGCACAATTTTGAATGCTACAGTAGAAGGCAACTGCAGCCGCACAATTCTTGTGCGGACCGCACAATTTGAGATGGAAAAATGCAAACTCTTTGAAGTTTGCTTGCCAGAGAAATAGTCAAAGTGCAGGCGCACAAGGAAATTTGCGATCCACGAAAAAATTTATGGTTGCACAGATAATTCTGCAGACCGCAGATCAACGAAGGGAATTTGTACAACATGTAATAGAGTGCGGACTGGAGAAGGAATTTTGCGGCCACACTCGTCTCTTGAATCCTTAGCCAAACCCGCTTAGTATAAATAGTAGCCCTAATGCTACTGTTGAAACTTTTCCATCTCTGAGATATCAAAACAAAGGCTAAAATCTTGCACACAACTGATTCTATTATCTACCACTTAATTAAGCATCTTTGATCATTCATTAACACCACTTCATCACTGGTATGTTCAAATCATTTCTAGGATTCTTCAATTTTCATAGTTAGTTTATAATGTGTTAGTTATTTTAGACCATTTGTCAATTTCATATCCATGTGGGGTGTAAATTGTGTTGGGTAATCTCGTACTTGCTATTTGGGGAAAGGGTATCATGTTTATCATGTTTCTTTGCTACTACCATGTCAATTTGTGCATAAAATCGAAACCCTATAGGACTTTGCTCAATTGAGTTTTGAAATGTGCGGCCGCACAAGGAATTGTGCGGTCCACATAAGTATAGCTAATGGCATTTGGTTTGGCAATATTGTGCGTACCGTACTTAAAATTGTGCGGTTCGTAGAAATGGAATCGCGGCCGCAGAAAAGTGTGTGCGGCCGTAGATCATGGCATTCTCTGTCTTTAGAGAGTTGCCATTTTAGGGTACCCACTGTGCGGCCACACTCAAAAATGTGTGGACCGCACTTCAATTCTGCAGTCGTACTCAAAATTGTGCGGACCACAGTTTCATATCTATGGCCGTACTTTCAAATTGTGCAGTCCGCACAACACAACATGCGGCCGCACTTGCAACTGTGCGGGCCGCACTTCCCCACCCTGCAACATGTTTTGTTCTGCAACTTTCTACTTATCTGCATACAACTAGAACTAGCTCATGTTGTTGTTTATTGCAGAAAATGGTTAGATCACGTGCTCGTGGTGATACACTAAAAGGGAGGGGTGAATCCTCCCGAGGCCGAGGCAAGAGTACCTTACCCCTCGCCCTTCAAAGAGCTATAACTAAAAAGGCGACAGCCGGCCGAGGTAGAGCTGCAGAGCCCGCTGAATCAAGTTCTTATGTCCCATCAAGGGAAGCAACGGAGGGCAACTCTGTGCAAGAGCAATCTGCTGTTCAATCATAGCCACAGCAGTTTCAAGGGAGATTTCACTTACGAGATGAACCTTCAACCTCTGAGAGCACTTTCGAGGTTTCGGAAGGTGACAGTCAGGCCTCAGAGCCCTCATCTACACATGCTCCGGATGCACCAGCTACTACAGTGGGTGTGGATTATATCCCAGATGATGGCCGAGAGGCTGATGCCAGAATTGTCGGCCCTGAAATGTCAAAGAAGAATGAATTTTGGGAAGATAGGTTCGTCAGTCTAGCTGCCTTCACTAGTTTCCAAGAGTGGTGGCCGTCGAGATCGCTCACTCTTGAGCGTCAGTTCTTGTTGAAACACCTTGATACATATAACCCGGCGGTGTCGAGACAATTCCGTGAGCGGAAGAGGTGGACATGGTTCACTAGAAGTGTGATAGATGCCAAAGTGTACCTGGTCTGGGAATTTCGCACAAATGTGGCGCACATAAAGAAGGGGACCAAAGTGACGAAAGTGAGGAATTTGAAAGTGAGATTTGACTAGAACACCTTGAACACATACTTAGTGTTGGAGGATGTTGAGCCGGTGCAGTACATGGAAAAGCTGGCCATGAGAGATGCAGCTCGTCCATGCCTAGCTGAGATTCTGGCAACCCCGGGACCACCACCACCATGGATCACACCAGGGGTACCCATTCACAGGAACACTTCGAACTTCAAGGCAAAGGGATGGAAAACGTTTGTATGCAGTAGACTAGATCCGTGCTCGAATGAAACAAATCTCCCTATTTAGTGGGCAGTACTAGTCGCCTCTATCATGGCCAGGTACCTAATCAATGTGGGTGCCGTGATGTCGTCCAACATGTCTTTGGTTGCCAGGCAAGGTGACACCTCCTACCCGTATCCCAACACTGTCACAGAGTACCTTACGGATGCGGGGGTGGAGCCGAAGGATTTTGACACAAAGGTTCAGGCAAAGAAGCCTTTCACTTGGTATTCTCTGATGGACCCGAGGAACCCAAAGAAAAAGAGACAGTCGACTACTACCGTAGGCCAGTCTGATGAGCCTTCAGTGTTAGCTGCAGAGTCCGCAAACTTGCCTTCCACTTCAGTAGTGCCCTCTACCACTGCAGCTGCCATGCCTCTACCTCCTTCTTCAGAGCCTTCAGCATCAGTTCCCTCTACCTCAACTTTGAGACCAGTGCCTATGCCCACTCATCCATTATCTGTGCTGCGAGTCTTCCAAACACTTACGAGCCTCAAAAACTGGATGCAAACAACTATTGCAAAGATGTCTAACATATCTAGAGCTATTGCAGCACAATCATCCACCCCGGCAGCCTAGATTCCTCCAACAGTGAAGGATACATTGAAGAAGATTTTAGATAACAAGGAGACCATCATGAACACCCTGGTAGCACATAGAGCAGTGATTGAGGATCTTGGGAAGCATGTAAAGAAGAAGAAGAAATCACAGGCATCCAAGAAATAAGTAGACAGACTGAGGAGAGAGGTCACCAAGATAGCAGCCGCTGGAGACCTTCCTTTTGGTATGTTGATGCAGACAGATCTAGCAGCACCAGTAGATCCATGAGCAGCAACGGCACCAGCTAGCAAGTCTGAGGAGCCAGACCTGGCTGCTGACACTGTTGAGGTGGTGGGCCAGATGTTCATCCACCTAGTTACTCCTAGAGCCGAGGATGATGAGATCCAGTTAGAGGAGACTGAGGGCGGTGACGCAGCTATAGACATAGCCACATAGGGAGTCCTCTTCACTTTTACCCTCCTTTGTTCTTATTTTGTTAAGCTTTGGTGACAATGCTTACTTTTATTCGGGGGGGGGGGGGTGGAGTTTATTTGATATTTGGATTATTTGACATTTGGTTTGTAATAAGTGATAATATTTTCCTCTTTCTTTTTATCATGTATATACTCTCTCTCTCTCTCTCTCTCTCTCTCTATTGATGTATATATTTTCTCTTTTCCTCTCGCGTTATGTATATTTATTATGCTTTCAGTAGCTTGCTTTGTACCATCTTTATTTGGTTTTCTTATTAGTCAATCTTTGATTCAGTAGCTTCTTATTTAATCTAATAGCTTCTTTTTATTCTAGAAGCTTCTTTTTATGTTTAAGTGGACAATAAGCCTTTGGTTTTCTTAATGCCATGGTTCTTTCCAAAAGTAGTTTTTGTGTGAACCGGGTGACTCTTCCCAACGATGGATTGCATGACAACCTTCTTAAGGGATTAAGTTCGTTTTTGGTGTTTAAATAAGAATAGTAGTAATAATGAAGAAAAAGACCTAATTGAGTCAGACTCGAAGAGTCAAACATGCTTCACTTGATAACAACACACTTAACTACGTGCTTATGATTAAAAACATGTTTTTGAAAAAAAATAGCTCTAGTTAGTGACCTTCTGCCTCTTGTGTTGACTTAAGCAATCATCGAGTGGTGTAGTCAAACCATGGTAATTTTAAATCTTGAATATGGTCATTGTGGGCCCTCGACTCTATCCTCTTTAACAATCCAGCTGTGTGAGAGGTGAGATGTTTTTGTTGCAAGTCCAAGTACCCGTGCTAATGGTCTATAACTTGCCCCGAATGTGTTTCGAGGCAAAATATTAAGTTTTGATTGGCTTGAGAAGTGATTTTAGGCTTTCCTTGACCCGCTTGAAATTTTCCATGGACCACCAACGTTATTATTCCTAGACAACCCAGTTGAGCCTAAAACCTTCTTCTTCTTTTTTTCATGTGATAACCATGTTACAGGCCTTTACGCATTTTGTTGTGACCCTCTCTTGGCACCCGAGCTTTTCTTAATACTCTTGAGAAACAATTGGTTAAAATATAAGTTTAGGGGAGAGGCGAGGAGTTTGATAAAGGTATCAAGGCACAAAAGGAGAAAAGAAATGAAGAAAAGGATAGGCAAGAAAAAGAAAGAAAGAACAAAAAGAAAAATACCAAAAAAAAAGTGAATACGTTGAAGAGTTGAAGGGATTCAAAGAAAAAGTAACGATGCAAAGCATGGAGAAAACAAAGAAGGAGAAAATTAATATCATGACCAAGAAAGAGTGATGTTAAGTCTCTCTAGTTCCCCTAAGGAACAGAAAATGCCTCAAAGAGTTGGCAAAATATGAGCCGATAAGAGAATATGGAGTGCTTAAGGAAAGATGAACCCATTCAATTACAACATATCAAACCTTAGCCCAAAAGCCTTCATTGCAATTCAATCTTGAATATGGTCGTTGTGGGCCCTCGACTCTATCCTCTTTAACAATTCAGTTGTGTGAGAGGTGAGATGTTTTTGTTGCAAGTCCAAGTACCCGTGCTAATGATCTAGAACTTGCCCCGAATGTGTTTCGAGGCGAAATATTAAGTTTTGCTTGGCTTGAGAAGTGATTGTAGGCTCTACTTGACCCGCTTGAAACATTTCATGGCCCACCAACGTTGTTATCCCTAGTCAACCCGGTTGAGCCTAAAACCTTCTTCTTCTTCTTTTTTATGTGATAATCATGTTACAGGCCTTTACTAGTTTTGTTGTGACCCACTCTTGGCACCCGAGCTTTTCTTAACACTCTTGAGAAACAATTGGTTAAAATAAAAGTTTGGGGGGAGAGGCGAGGAGTTTGAATAAGGTATCAAGGCACAAAAGAAGAAAAGAAATGAAGAAAAGGATAGGCAAGAAAAAGAAAGAAAGAACAAAAAAAATGCCAAAAAAAAAGTGAATAAGTTGAAGAGTTGAAGGGATTCAAAGAAAAGTAACGATGCAAAGCATGGAGAAAACAAAGAAGGAGAAAATTAATATCATGACTAAGAAAGAGTGATGTTAAGTCTCTCTAGTTCCCCTAAGGAAAAGAAAATGCCTCAAAGAGTTGGCAAAACATGAGCCGATAAGAGAAAATGGAGTGCTTAAGGAAAGATGAACCCATTCAATTACAACATATCCAACTTTAGCCCAAAAGCCTTCATTGCGTTCCGCGAAAGCCCTATGTGATTTCAAGCCGAGTGAACTTACATTAGTGGTGATATACATGAGGGGCAAGCCTATGGTACTTAGAGCCGAGCTTGCGACATTCTTTTGAGAGAGATGAGCAAACCTTTCACAAATCTTTGAATTGAGTGTTACATTCTTAAGTGGGATATGCTAACGGAGAGTAGAGGAGGAGGAGTTTGGGATCCACAATGACCTACATGAAAGAGCGAGCTTCCTTGATGAATAAAGTCAACTCTAGATGCTCAAGTGTCACATTAGAACTATTTGTGCTTAAAAGTTCAACTCGATGCCTTGTTGATAATTCATAAGTGTTGTGGGTAATTGTTGGTCCCACTTGATATGTGATTGATGCTTCTTTGATTAGCCGGAGTGGCTCTTAACTTGTGGAGGTGAGAATTACCTTATTTGCTTGAGGACAAGAAAACGATTAAGTTTGCGGGGGTTAATAAGTGGAAATTTTGACTACTAATTAGCTCCTTTTAGCTTTCGTTTTAGTCCAAAAGCATTTAATTGTGTTCCCGAAAACTAACGAAATATGCTTAATTGTAGGAATATTGGAAAATGAGCCTCCAAGATGAAATCCAACTCAAGAAGGAGTGATCTGAACTCAAGGACAAAAACAAACACAGAAACTTAAAGTGCGGACTGCCGAATATCATCTGCGGCCGCAGGTTGTGAAGAAAAACATATCAGGGATCTGTGAAAAGTGCGGCAGTAGAAGCTGGGCAAGAGCAAAAGTTCAGAGGACCTGCATCTCAAGTTCAACAGAAGTGCAGACCGCACAATTATCTTGCGGCCGCAAAAGCTCAGATATGCGGCCGTAGTAACAATTGTGTGGTCCGCAAAAGAGCCATGTGTGGCCGTTCTCAGAAATGTGCGGATCACGGAAAGAGAGAGATGCGTCTGCGGTTCAGAATTATGCAGCCACAAGATTCCAATCCTGTCAGGCTGAAGCAAAGTGCAGACCGCACATGGAATTGTGCGGCCGTAGAACTTCTGAAAGGGCACTTTTGTCCTAGAATTCCAGCTCTGCATAAATAGATGAGTTTCGCTTTTTTAGGTCAATTTTTGACATCAGCAGCCACAATAGACGTTTTTCTTTACCCGTAGTTTTTGCTATTTTGAGATTTTTGAATATATATTTCATCATTTTAATTATCATTATGGGTTTAATTATCATTTCTTCTTCTATTTCTTCTATCTTAAGCATGAGTAGCTAGATTTTTACTATGGTTGGGTGTTTATTATTTAGCATTGTTCTTGCTTTTAATTGTAGAATTAATTTTTGCAATGATTAGTTCATGCCTATTTGACTTGGTCTCTACTTGAGAAAGAGAGACTTAGTCTAGGAAAACTTGGCTAACAAGAAATTGGGTAATTCAAGAGATTGATAGTCCCAATTAAAGGGTTGAACCTAGAGATAGTAAAACCCGACTTGAGCTTTGTATCAACCATTTTTTCAATACCCATTTGGACTTGAGAAAGCCAAATTTGGCAAACCATTCTCTTACCGAGAGGTTTTGAGTCGGTACTCGAGTGTTGATAGCTATAATACACCCTGACCAATAAAACAAGCCTTAAAGTTTACAACATGTTAGGCAAACACCTAGGAGAAGCTCATAGCCCTAGGCCTTTTATGTTATTTGAAAAACAACAACAAAAATAATTTCTTAGTTACAATTCTTAATCTTGCAATCTTAGATTAAAATAGACATAGAACAAACAACAATTTGTGGAAGTGTAAACATAGAACGAACACCAATTTGTGGAAGTGTAAATTGAGATAGTTCATACTCATACACTGCAATGTATACTATCCCACGTATAGCTCCCGGTGGAATTCGACCCCGACTCTTTGTTGGGTATTACTATTGCATCGACTGTTTCATAACCTTAAATAGAGGTCTGACTTGGACGAATCAGTAGAGAACCATAACACAGGAATTTGAGGCACTTCATGCCAATCATACTTGGGACTTAGTCCCTTTATCCACTAGCAAACAAGCAATAGGTGGTAAGTGGGTATATAAGGTTAAGCATAAAGCATATAGGAGTATTGAAAGGTTCAAAGCTAGGCTGGTAGTGAAGGGATACACTCAGCAGGCTTGGATTGACTGCACATAAACCTTCTCCCCTATTGTGAAAACAACAACTATAAGGGTGCTAGTCATAGTTGTTGTTAAGAGGGGAAGGGACATATTCCAATTAGATGTGAATAATGCCTTCCTCCACACGAGGAGGTATACATGGAGGCTCCTCTTGGTCATGTAGTTGACCAATGTAGTTCAAGTAGGGTGGTCTGCGGTCTAAACAAATCTCTATATGGCTTGAAACAAGCCAGTAGAATATTGTATGCCAAACTGACTGAGGCACTGTCTTCAAAAGGGTACCAGCACTCTCAAAATGACTATTCCCTTTTCTGCAAGAAAACTTCCTCATCCACCATCTTTGTAGCTATGTATGTTGATGATGTTATAATTATTGGGACTGATTCAGAAGAGATTGCAAGTTTAAAAGCATTCCTGGATAAAAGGTTCAAAATAAAGGATTTAGGCAAACATCACTACTTTTTGGGTCTAAAGGTCCTATACAAACCAAATGCTATCCTTATTTCTCTGAGGAAGTTTGCTTTAGATATGTTGAAGGAATATCGGTGTTTCGACTATAGTAGAGTATCCTCACCCCTTGATCCTGCTGGGAAGTTAAAGGTACAAGAAAGGAATCTTCTACCCGACCCTACATACTACAGAAAGCTAGTGGGAAAGCTCAATTTCTCACCAACACTAGGCTGAACATAGCTCTTAAGCCAGTTTATGCAAGCTCCAAGAGATTCAAATTTGACTGGTGCATTCCATCTTCTTAGATACCTCAAAAAGGACGCTATTCTGGGCATCTTCTTCTGCAACAGTCCTGATTGCTCTACCAAAGCTTATTGTGATTCAGATTGGGCTGTATGCCAGGACTTCAGGAGATCTATTACGGGGTACATTGTTCTAGCATGAGATAGTCCTATTAGTTGGAAGTCCAAGAAGCGGGATATTGTCTCCTTATCCTCAGTTGAGGTAAAGTACAGGTCCCTCAAGAAGGTAGTTGGAGAGTTAGTGTGGTTGAGCAGGCTATTTGCAGAACTTACTGTTGCTCAGTCCAGTCCTATTACGTTGTTTTGTGATAGCCAGTCTGCCATACACATTGCCCACAATCCTGTATTTCGTGAAATAACTAAGTACATTGAAGTAGATTGTCACTTTGTAAGGACCAAGCTGCCAGAAGGCCTAATCTCTCTTCATCATGTGGCCACTCACAATCAGTTGGCTGACATTCTTACTAAGGCCCTCACAGGGGTAAAACATAGGCAAGTTGGCTGTGAGGACCTCACTTCCAACTTGAGGGAGGTATTGAGTATACTTATTATTATTCTATTCATTTATTCATTAATACAATAAATAGTTACTGGGTATAGTTAGCTAGTTTAGTTGATTTATATACGTGTGAGTAGTTCAGTTGTATACATGTATATATACTTGGAAATTTATAAAGTTGATTAGTGAGTTATCATTATACCAAATGCACAAGCCCTGTCAGTACTCTCTCTCTCTCTCTCTCTCTCTCTCTCTCTCTCTCTCTCTCTCTCTCTCCCTCCCTCCCTCTCTCTCCTTTTCTCTCCTTCTCTCAGAACATTCTACCGAATGAAATCAATTTTACAAACTAAGTAGTTAATCATTATGCAAATTATCATATTTAAATAGCTTTGAGATCGACATTTTTCAATTTCATTTATTAAACAGTCTCTTGCAAAAATGCAGGGTAAGGCTATGAACGATAGACCCCTGTAATCCGGCTCTTTCCCAAACCCCGCGCATAGCGGGAGCTTAGTGCAACGGGCTTCCTTTTCTTTTCTTTTTCTAATACCAGACGTGCCAACTCCCATAAGTTTTAAATGATATAATGAAGCTGTAGAAAATAAAGTTGCATAATTAATTTTTTTCCCCTGTTTACAGGATAATATAGGGAGCACTCTTGATGTGGACTCTTTCAAAATATCATGAGATTGACTTTTCGAATGAACTGAAAAGAAAAAAATCAAAAATTAAAATACGTAATAAGTCCAGAAAAATAAAAATAATTCATCTGTTAATTATCAGGAATGGTAAAATAAGCTGAAAGCCAGAGCATACATGATCACTACTAAAAATCCGCTTAAAACCGTCCGAAAAAATCGATCAATTTCAGTTGAAACATGAAAAACAACCTTCCAAAACGCGATCAATTACGTGTGGTCGATAATTTAAGGGTCAGAAGAGCATACCGACCAAAGTCGGTCGGAAATTACCAACCACCTTCGGTCGGTCACTATAACGACCATCTGACAAATTTAATTGACTAACCGACAAATATTGGTCGGAATATTATTTCAATAATTTAATATTACCAACCAACGTTGGTCGGTGTGCTAAATTTAATTATTTTTGTTACTGACCAACTTTGGTCGGTCAAGAAAAATAAATTAATCAAATAATATTTTAGTTACCGACCAACGTTGGTCGGTAATCTGGACATGGCAGCCAACTTTGGTCGGGAAAGTTAAATTTCTGGTATTTAATGTGCATTAGACGACAAACATTGGTCGGTATTTTGTAATTTAATTTTTTTTTTAGTTACCGACCGAGATCGGTCGGTTGCTTGGGAATAATTTTGGCAGAAAGAGCCTCTTTTGGTAGCTGAACTACCTGTCAAATAAAAACATATATTTCAGCATACCAATAACCCCCAATTCACATCAAGCAACCCACAATTCACCATAAACAACGCCTAATTCACCACAAATTGCACCACACCCATATCCAACCAAACATCTAATTAATACTTTAAAAATAACAAGTTCAATTAAACATCCAAATTCAAAACCAATCAAAAACTAAGTAATTACAACAAATTCAAAATTATTCATTCTAATTCAAAACTAGTTCTATTAGTATAGTTCAAAGTATATCAAAGTATTGGTCAAGGGATGTTTTCTATAGCATCACCTTTATTTGATGAACTTTCATCTACAAGACGATAAGAATGGTCTTGTGGAGGACAAGAAGAATGATCACGTGAAGGACAGGCAGAATGATCACGGGGAGGACGGGAGGAACGATCATGTGGAGGTCGAGCCTCTAGCGATGACTCACGAGACTGAGGCAACGGAAAAGATCCAGTAGAAAGAAGAGTTCTGATCTGAGCTTGCATACCAAGGAATTGAGCATCTCTAAGACTTTCTCTTTCTTTGGCCGCTTCTAGCTCGGATGTAACCTTGTCACTGTCTCCTGCATAGCCGAGAACCTCTCCCTATTAAGTGTCTCGCCCTGTGAGGAACTCCCTATTCCTTGCATTCCATACTTGCAGCGATGGAATTTTTTCTCAGGAAGCCCGTATATCATCCCCTATTTTGGACCGTCAACAACCTCCAAACATATTCTTTCAGCATTCTCGTGCGAAGGCTGGGTTGTCTCACCCAATTCACCAGCTGGTTGACTACGAATGAAGTCCTCCATGTTACTTATGTAGCAACCATACGTTATTTTATTAAATTAGTATATAAAAATTCTTGTAAAGGTAAATTATAACACATAAGGAAAATTGAAAACTTACATATGTAGTCTCTGCCCGGTCCTCAACCCACCTATCTTCATCCTCCTCTTTCTTTTTCTTTAAAATATGCGTCTACTTGAATATATCATCTTGGTGCATTGGATGCCCGTACTTCTTTTCTTGAAAATAAATTAACTTGGTTAAATAAATAGAATTGATATACTTAGAAAAGTAAAGACATAATAATTTAAGTAATTACCAATCTTCTTCTTATTGTCCCGATGTTGAAAGCGCCCCTAGTGTGCTAGGAGCCTCCCTTCTCGGATGAGCGAGCTTTCTTTCCTAGTTCGATCTTCTGTAAGAAGTCATCGGTCTGCCATTGCGTTAACAAATCATCCCATAAATGCCGCAGACACCAGTCAGTCCTCTTGTTCTTCTTTCTACCATTCAAGAAATGATCTGTCAATCTTTGTGGGCTTTAAGATAAAAATTTGCAGCCACTTTCTTACTATAGCGGTCGTCCTATACAAACTTACTCTGTATTTCAAAAGTTAAATATTAGATGGAAACATCATAAATATAAATTATTAAATTTGTTAAAAGATCATTTATACCTTAAACTGGTTGAAAATTTTTTCTTTCAGCGAGTATGGAAAATCACTCCAAGTCGCATAAGGGCCATCATAAAGCTTTTTGATTGCATTGGTGATTATCTTCATAGTCTGCTTACCAGGCCTCAACCTGCAATTTAACAATAAAACACATAAAATATTAGTAATAACATTATAAAACAATAAACGCAAAAATAACAAATAACTCTTACCCGTTACATTCAGGGACTATGATGATCCTGCCATAGCGATCAAAATATACTACCTCTGGATCGTTATCTTCAGCATGTGTATCAGACATGTGTAGACGGTGTAGATGGGGGCTTAGAGCCACTGTCTCGCAGGCGAAGTCCTAAAATGGATGGAGTCGATGATGAAGATGGATGCGATCCTCGTGACTGCGGCATAGCTGAATGCTATCCATGTGGCTATGATACAGATGGTTGTGACCCATGTGGCTGTGATATGGATGGCTGCGATCCATGTGGCTGTGATATGTAGGGATGCGATCCATGTGGCTGTGATGCAGATGCATGTGATCCAGATGGATGAGAGGTAGCTGGACTGTATGACGGACGTATAGTCTTATGGCCCTCTGATGGAAGACCCGGTGTCTGGATGAAAGTACAGGCCTAGTAATACTGTGGCAGCTCAATATAGTCGTGTGGTAGAGAATAAGACATAGGCATCTGCGAAGAGGGAAGAAATGAGGGAGTAGTATTATCTCCATATTCTACCCTCCTCTTTCCCTTCCGAGCCTTTTCTCGACCCCGAGAACTAGCAGGGTCATTGTTTCCTTGACCCTTGCCTGCCATCTGCATAATATAATACATATTTAGAATGACAAAATAAGAAACTAGTTAAAGCACGAGAGTGCTTTAAAAAACCAACTTGTTTATCCTCGTCGATGTATTGTTCCTCGTCCGAATTCTTCGTCCTCACTTGTTTCAATTTCATGAGTTGATTCTTCGTCCTCATTTTCTATAATTATTACTTCGTTTATATCAACTTCTTCCAATATGTGTTTAGGATGTTCCAAATCATTTTCTAACTGATCGTACACTATTTAGTAACACTGGAGGTATTGTTTTGATATGCAACATCTAACATGTTCTCGACTTCCATCCTACCTACAGGCTTAGTTTTGATTACAACTCACCAATCGGACTTATTCTGCCGCAATGGATAAGGGGCATAATGCACTTGCCTAATGTTATGTGCAATTATGAAAGGATCATAGCGATCATACTCCCTCGTATGATTAACCTTAATTATATTGTATTGGTGGTGTACTTTTGTACCTCTTGTTGGATTTGGGTCAACCCACTTGCATCTAAAGAGTATCAATTTCTTCTATGGCCAACCTGTATATTCAAGTTATAATATTTCTTTGACCACACCACAATAATCAATATCTCTAACTTGGTTTCCATCACCACCTTGAACCCAAACCCCGCTGTTGTTTCTATTTTTATTCTTAGAGCAATCCTCCATGAAACTTATAACCATTCACTATGTACTTAGACATTGTTGTGGCCTACAGCCCCGATTCCCAGGATACATCTTTCAAAAATTGATTTACGCCATTATTTCGATTATTTACCTACATAGTGTTAAAAAAACTCATATGTTAGCATATATATAATATTACACTTTGATTAGCATAAGTTAGCATATATATAATACCTACATAGTGTTAAAAAAACTCATAAGATAGCATACACATTGTTGTGACCTACAGCCCTGGTCCCCAAGATATATCTTTCAAAAATTGATTTACGCCATTATTTTGCTTATTTACCTACATAGTGTTAAAAAAATTCATAGGTTAGCATATATATATATATATATATATATATATATATATATATATATATATATATATATATATATNNNNTATATAGTAGTTGCATCAATATGTAATCACTGTAAATTTTACACTTTGATTACTAATAAATCAATACTTACTTAAGAAATGGTTGAACATCAGGACAATTTAGCAACACATGCATTGTAGCTGATTCGTACTCCATATCACTCAAACTTCGCTTTCTAACATGCTTAGAACATTGGCCTGGTTGATTGAAGATGGACATTGGTGGAGATAATGGATCATTCACACATTCGAAAGTGTGCCTATTGGGCCTATTCCTAGAACATGGCATGTTACTCTCAAAATAGTAAGAACAAAAATGTGCAGTTTCCTTTGCACGCTAGGCTTCGCATATAGATCCTGCAATCATATTTCTCTGCTTAACAAATCGTTTGCATCTGCTAACTGTCCTACATAATGTCATGTTAGCCAAAAGTATAATATTACATCAAATTTATAATATTACCTATCAAAGAGATACATCAATCTGCATTGAACAGGCCCTCCAAGTCGTTCCTCGTGTACAAGGTAGATTGGAAGGTGTTCCATCACATCAGAGAAACCACATGGAAATATTTTTTCCATTATACTAGAAGTTATAGGAATGTTCTGATCCATCCGAAGTAGGTTTTCTTCCCTCAAAGTGGTAAAACACATGTCTTTGAAAAACAAACTAGTATTTGTGATGGGTTTCCAAATTATTTTAGGCAAACCACAAAATGCAATAGGAACTAAGGTCACCATGAAAACATGACAGTCATGACTTTTCAAATGGCTCAACTTTCCTACCTCAATGTCTATTTTTTTTCCCAGATTCGACGCATAACCCTCGGGCATATTCAATTTTGTAACACAATCACAAACTCGTCGTCTCTCCTCCATAGTGAATTCGTAACTTGCTTTGGGCTTGAACACCTTACCATTGTTCTCTGTCTGCAAGTATAATTCAGGTTGCCTGCAATATTCTTGTAAGTTCATTCTAGCCTTCGGGTTATCTTTTTCCTTTCCTTTAACATCCATCACTATGTTAGACAAATTGTAAAAATAATTCTTCTCAATATGCATGACATCAAGGTTTTGTCAGAGAGGATTATCCTTCCACTAAGGCAACTCCAAAAATATACTTCGTCCGTCCAATTATGAGTAACACTATATCCAGGGAATCTAGAAGTGGGAGCCTCAGTAACTTTACTGATGTTCTGGAGCCTCTCCCAAATTTCCTCACCCGAAAGTATCGTAGGTGGAGAATCATATTCCACTTTATTCTTTTTGAATGCATTTTTCATCCTTCTAAACTTATGATCATCAGGCACGAACTGACGGTGACAATCAAACCATGATTGCTTCGGCCATGTTTCAAAGTAAACGCTTTACCATTTTCCATGCAGTAAGGACAAGCTAGCTTCCCAGCAGTCATCCACCTAGACAATATTCCATACGCAGGAAAATCGTTAATATTTCATATTAAATTAGCATGCAAGTTGAAGTTCTTCTTGGTTGATATGTCATATGTTTCAATACCATCATACCACAATTGTTTTAGCTCAACAATCAAAGGTTGCAAATATACATCAATCAAACATTTCGAATTACGTTGACCAGGAATAATACAATTTAAAAATATATATGGACTAGTCATACATAACTCAAGTGGTAGATTATAAGGTGTAAGAAAGATAGACCAGCATAAACATAGTGTCGCAGATATAGAAAAAGGTGTGAAGTTATCTGCACACAAACCTAACTGAATGTTCCTTAGTTCACTAGCATAATCTGGATATGTACTATCAAAGTGCCTCCAAGCTTCTCCGTCTGAAGAATGACACATACATCAGGTGGTCTTCTATTTTGGAAGTGTCATCTCATATGAGGAGCAGAACTCATCGACGCATATAGCCTCTTTAACCTAGGTATAAGAGGCAAATAATGCATCGCCTTCACAGCAACCATATTCTCGCTGGAAAGCCTCCTGAAACGACGCTTTTCACAAAATTTACAACTTTCTAAATTTGCATCATCTTTATAATATAACATGCAACCATCTTCACAACAATCAATTCTCATCGACGAAAGTCCTAACTTAAAAATCAATCTCTTTACCTTATAGAAATCACAGGTTAAGTTGATATTTGGGTCAACTAGTTCACTCATAAGGTCAATGAAAGAATCCATGGCTGCTTGAGAAATATTCCAATCAGATTTGATACTTAGTAATCTAACCGCAACAGACAGCTCAGAGTGTGGACTTCCTTCACGTAGTGGACGACTAGCTTCCTCTAACTGATCATAAAAACATTTTGCATCATCATTAGGAGTTTGTTCAATATTTTTATCAGGCTCAAACCCGGAGTTAATCCCAAAAGCATCCTCAACCATATCATAAATTCTAGAATCTTGATTCCTATTCTCCACTGACCTAATACTTTCACCAACAACCATGCTATGAAATATTCCGCGGCTAGTATCGATCTCTCCATGATTAGTCAACACAAAGTAATTCTTTATAAACTCCTTACTATCATGATGAATCTTAACTTTCTCCGGATGTTTAAACTTCACACAATCACACTTGGCGCAAGGACACTTAATTAATCCTTCAATTTGGTATGATGAAAGTGATATTGCATGTCTAATATAGTCATCAACCCCTTCTACAAAATCCTCCCTCAATCCCCGCTGATCAGGATAATTCCTATTGTACATCCAAGTACGATGTTCCATCTATACAAATAAAACAAAAATAAATTGAGATATTTCCATAAGTATTAGAACTACTTAATTATTCTACAGTTACTAAATTTTTAAATTAATTTTAGTTAATTAGGATAATTAGTTTTTACTAATTACATTAAAATTAAATTATAGTAAATATAATTAATATTGATTCATTCAATTTAAACATAAACCATCAGTTCACTTTATACCCTAAAAGTTCGACATTTATCCCTAAAAGTTCAATTTAAATCCAAAAAGTTCAACCATTACCCCTAAAAGTTCAATTCATATCCTAAAAGTTCAACCAATACCCTAAACAATTCAATTAACCTCACAAAATATAATCTCTATCCAAAAAGTTTAGAACCTACCCCTAAAAGTTCAATTCATATCCAAAAAGTTTTACCCATACCCTAAACCAATTCAATTCATGCCCTAAAAGTTCAATTCACAAGAACAAATCCTAAAAGCTCAATTCAATTCAACGTTAAACATTCAATTCCTAACTAAACTATTCAAGTCAATACAAACATAAGCATTAAATTTACACCATAGGTAATCAGTTCAATTCAATTCAATTTTAACAAGACCTAAACCCTAGATTTCAGTAAAATGCAAAAATAAACAATCAATTTAAACACTAATTAACTATTCAAGTCAATACAAACTTAAGCATTAAATTTACACCACAGGTAATCAGTTCAATTCAATTCAATTTTAACAAGACCTAAACCCTAGATTTCAGTAAAATGCAAAAATAAACAATCAATTTAAACACTAATTAACTAATTCATAACTATTTAGTAAAATATTAAATTTATACTAAAACGATATAAGTTCTAATTTAAATCTAAAATTTTTAGGAGCTGGAGGAGGAGGGGGCGGCAATGGCGGGGCAGTGGCAGTAGCAGCAGTAGCGGAGGATCTAGTGGCGACTTGCGGTGGCACGGAGGAGTAAGGAATGAGATTTGTGCGAGGGAAATAGAAAAGGAGTGGGGGAAGGGAGTTGTGTGTGTGTGAGGGAAAAGAGAGGGAGAAAAGTTAGAAAATTTTTGAAGAGAAGAAGAAATGAGGGGAAAACCCGTTTTTGAGATCTGAAAATTAAGGGTACTGACCGACTTCGGTCGGTACACTTAAGTGACCGTTGAATGTGTATGACCACTGTTAGCCGACCGACTTCATTCGGTTATCTTTTTAAAATAGCCTAAATTAATTTTTTTGTGTTGTTATTTCTAAAAATATTATAAAATTTTTTTTAAAAAAATTATAAACTATAAGCATATATTTTCTTCACATATATATCTACTACTCCCTCTGTTCCAATTTATGTGAACATGTTTGACTGGGCAGAGAATTCAACAAAAAATGGAGACTTTTGGAATTTGTGGACAAGTCAAAAAACGATCCAGAGTATTTGTGTGAATATAAAAGCTTCTCATTAAGGGTATAATTGAAAGTTTAAGCTAAATTATTTTCAAATTTAGAAAGGGGTCATTCTTTTTGGAACGGGCCAAAAAAAAAAATAGGTTCACATAAACTGGAACAGAGAGAGTAATAAATAATTTTAAACTATACGTATAACTTTTATAAATAATTTTATTAACTAAATACT
This sequence comes from Nicotiana attenuata, assembly GCF_001879085.1. Classification (NCBI taxonomy): domain Eukaryota; kingdom Viridiplantae; phylum Streptophyta; class Magnoliopsida; order Solanales; family Solanaceae; genus Nicotiana; species Nicotiana attenuata. Next base: position 112,609 of record NW_017671308.1, on the reverse strand, counting down.
TTTAATAAACTATAAGTATATATTTTATTCACACACACACACACACTGTCACGATCTAATTTCTCCCTCCGTGAACGGTCGTGAAGGCACCTAGTCTCTACGACTAGGTAAGCCTAATATTGTAGAAATGAAATGAAAACACAAGGATAACAGCTAACGGAACAAATAAATAAGCAGAAACGATGCCACTCGGCATATACAATAATCATATTTCCCAAAACCCGGAATGTCGCAATGTCACAAGCATCTAAGAAGTCCTAACTGTTCTATAAATCATTTAGGAAAATAAGAAAATGAACATAGGGGATAGAAGGGGACTCCGAGGTCTGCGAACATGGACAGATGTACCTTGAAGTCTCCTGAAGCAGCAACCACATAGCTAGACTCGCGGCTGATAGATAGTACCTAGATCTGCACACAAAAAACATGTGCAGGAAAGGGCATGAGTACACCACAACGGTACCCAGTAAGTGCCAAGCCTAACCTCGGTCGAGTAGTGACGAGATCAGTTCAGTGCCCTACTGGTATAAATATACAAAATAAGATAAAAAGAATATTACAGTACAAACTAGATACGGAATCTAACAGGAATGGAACTCAATGAAAAACCAACAGCTCAGAACGCAGTAATAGCAACAGGGGATCTCCCGGGATACCGTCCCGTAGTCCAAAATGTAAACGTACAGGGGGATCTCCCGAAATACCGTTCCGCAGTCCCAAGGTAAACATGCAGTGCTGGGGATCTCCCGAAATACCGTTCCGTAGTTCCAAAGTAAATATGCCGTACAGGGGTATCTCTCAGAATACCGTTCCGTAGTTCCAAAGTAAATATGCAGCTCAACCAACAGAGATAACAGTTACAACAAGAAAACCACAATTTAGGCTAAGTCCGAGTCAAAGAAGAGCAGGAAATTTCACTAAAACATATTGCACAGTGTTCAGATAGACAGTTAAGGCAATTAAGGCTCGTAAGCATGCTTCCCCAAACTAAACTGGATAGTTACATATACTTGTGTTACTCAATTAAAGGAAAACAGATATTTGCTTTATGAAAACGGGGTTTTTCAACAAATAGCCCATGTACGCACTCGTCACCTCACGTACACAGCGCTCACATATCAAACAATACCAAATCCTATGGGGAGTTCCCCCACACAAGGTTAGGCAAGCCACTTACCTCGAACCAAAGTCCACTAAAAACACAATCACAGCTTTGCCTTTCAAACATGCCTCAGAACCAACAATATCTAGCAAATTACCAACCAAACGTTTCAAAATAAGCCTAAGGAATCACCCACGATAACAAAGGATTCAATTTAGGTCATTATTGAAAAAGTCAACAGCTGGGCCCGCTTGGCCCAAACTCGAAATTCGGACCAAAACCGGATGACCCATTAACCCCCGAGTTCGGATATACAGTTGGTTTTGGAATCTGACCTCAATTTGAGATCTAAATCCCCAAATTTCGAATTTTTACCCAAAAGTCCCCAATTCCTTAATGAAAACCTTATATTCTAGGTTGAAATCTTGTAAAAAGAAGTGAAAGATTGACAGAAACTAGTTAAGAATTACTTACCTATGATTTGGGGATGAAGAAGTCTTTGGGAAATCGCCTCTTGTGCTTTAGGTTTTGAAAATTTGAAGAATGAATGGAAAATCCCATCCAAAAGTCATTTTGATCAGTTGCAGGTGTCGCATTTGCGACCTGGGGTTCGCAAATGTGAGCCCCGCAAATTCGAAGAACCTATCACAAACGCGAAGATCTCCCAATTCCTGCTTTTATCGCAAATGCGAAGAAAGTCTCGCAAATGCGAGCCTGACCTTATGCAATTGCGAGCAATTGATCGCAATTGCGATCCCTACCATTCCCAGACTTCCTTCGCAAATGCGAAGGGAAGTTCGCAATTGCAAACACTGCTGGCCCAGCTTCTCCTCGCAAATGCGAGAATTAGCTCGCAAATGCGAACCCCTCAGAGGTTGAAATTGCGATGCCTGATCTCGCAAATACGAGATCAGAGGCCTGCAACCTGCTCAGTTACACCAGCAAATTTTTCCAAGTTCAAATCACTCCGTAGCCTATCTGAAACTAACCCGAGCCCTCGGGGCTCCAAACCAAACATGGACACAAGTCTTAAAACATAATACGAACTTGCTTGCGCGATCAAATCACCAAAATAATGCCTAGAACCACGAATTTAGCACCAACTCGAATGAAATTCTCAAGAACACTTTGAAATTTCTATTTTCTCAACCGGACGTCCGAATCACGTCATGCCAATTTCGTTTTTCATCAAATTTCATAGACAAGTCTTAAATAACATTGTAAACCTGTACAGGGCTCCGGAACAAAATATGGACCCGATACCAACAAGATAAAACCTTAAAAATTTCTTATAAACCATTAAATTTTCAGACTCTCAATTTTTAACAAAAATTCATAACTCGAGCTAGGGACCTCCAATTCCGATTCCGGGCATACACCCAGGTCCCATATTTTGATACGAACCCATTGGGACTGTGAAAAAATAAATACGGGTCCGTTTACCAAAAATGTTGATCGAAGTCAACTCAAATGATGTTTTTAAGCAAAAATCCTTATTTTTATCAACTTTCATCACAAAAGCTTTCGGAAAACACGTTCAGACTATGCACGCAAACCTAGGATGAATAAAATGAGATTTTTAAGGCCTCGGAACACAGAATTCGGTTTTAATTCAAATGATGACCCATCAGGTCATCACATTCTCCACCTCTAAAACAACCATTCGTCCTCGAACGGACATAGAAAAGTACCTGGGCTAGTAAAAATGTGGGAATATCTACTCCGCATGTCCGACTCGGACTCCCTAGTCGCCTCCTCGACCGGTTGACCCTGCCCCCGAAACTTTACTGAAGCAATGTTCTTTGACCGCAGCTTTTGAACCTGCCTGTCCAAAATAGCCACTGGCTCCTCAACATAAGATAGATCCTTGTCCAACTGGACTGAACTGAAATCCAACACGTGAGATGGATCACCGTGATACTTCCGAAGCATAGAAACATGGAATACTGGATGAACTCCTGCTAGACAGGGAGGCGAGTCAAGCTCATAAGCAACCTCCCCAATGCGCCGCAATACCTCAAAAGGGCCAATAAACCTTGGGCTCAGCTTACCCTTCTTTCCAAACCTCATAATTCCTTTCATAGGTGAAACCCGGAGCAAGACCCGCTCTCCGACCATGATGCCCACATCACGAACCTTTCGGTCCACATAAGTCTTCTGTCTAGACTGGGCTGTGCGAAGTCTATCTTGAATCACCTCCACCTTCTCCAAGGCATCTAGAACCAAGTCTGTGCCCAATAATCTAGACTCGCTCGAACCAACCCACTGGGGAACGACACCGCCTACCATATAGAGACTTATACGGTGCCATCTGAATGCTGGACTGATAACTGTTGTTGTAGGAAAACTCCGTAAGTGGTAAGAATCGATCCCAAGAACCTCCAAACTCCATCACACATGCACGGAGCATATCCTCAAGGATCTAAATAGTGCACTCGGACTGCCCGTTCGTCTAAGGGTGAAATGCTGTGCTCAACTCCACCCGAGTACCCAACTCATGCTGTACGGCTCTCCAGAACTTTCATGTAAACTACGTGCCCCGGTCAGAGATGATAGATACCGGCACACCATGAAGTCTCACAATCTCACGGATATAAACTTGAGCCAACTGCTAGGAAGAATAGGTAGTCATCACAGGAAGGAAATAGGCTGACTTGGTCAGTCTATTCACAATCACCCAAACTGCATCAAACTTCCGCTGAGTCTGTGGGAGTCCAACAACAAAATCAATAGTGATCCGCTCCCATTTCAAATCCGGAATCTCTAACTTCTGAAGCAACCCACCCGGTCGCTGATGCTCATACTTCACCTGCTAGAAATTTAGACACCGAGCAACATACTCCACTATATCCTTCTTCATTCTAAGCCACCAATAATACTGCCTCAAGTCCTGATACATCTTCGTGGCACCCAAATGAATAGAGTACCGCGAGCTGTGAGCCTCCTAAAGAATCAACTCACGCAAACCATCAACATTAGGCACACATAGCTCGCCCTGCATCCTCAATGCTCCATTATCCCCAATAGTGACTTCCTTAGCATTGACATGCTGGAACGTGTCCCTAAGGACAAGCAGATGGGGGTCATCATACTGACGCTCCCTGATACGATCATAAAGAGAAGACCGAGAGACCACACAAGCCAATACTCGACTAGGCTCAGAAATATCCAATCTCACAAACTGACTGGCTAAGGCCTGAACATCCAACGCCATAGGCCTCTCAGCTGATGTAGATAAGCTAAACTCTCCAAACTCTCTGCCCAGCGACTCAAAGCATCGGCCACCACATTAGTCTTCCCCGGGTGGTACAGAATAGTGATATCATAATCCTTTAGCAGCTCTAACCACCTCCTCTGACGCAAATTGAGATCCTTCTTCTTGAACAGATGTTGCAAACTCCGGTGATCAGCATAGATCTCACAAGGGACTCCGTACAAATAATGCTTCCAAATCTTCAAGGCTTGAAGAATAGCTGCTAGCTCAAGGTCGTGGATAGGATAGTTCTTTTCATGCACCTTCAGCTGTCTGGACGCGTAGGCAATCACCCTACGGTCCTAAATCAACACCGCGCCGAGGCCAACTCGCGACGCATCACAATAAACTGTATAAGACACCGAACTTAACGGGAATACCAATACTAGGGCTGTTGTCAAAGCTGCCTTGAGCTTTTGAAAGCTCTCCTCACACTCCTCCGTCCACCTGAACGGAGCACCCTTCTGGTCAGCCTGGTCATAGGTGTTGCAATAGATGAGAATCCCTCCACAAATCGATGGTAATAGCCTGCCAAACCAAGAAAACTTCGGATCTCTATAGCTGTGGACAGTCTGGGCCAACTCTGCACCGCTTCCACTTTCTTCGGATCCACCTTGATCCTTTCACTCGACACCAGGTGACCCAAAAAATGCCACGGAATCCAACCAGAACTCACATTTTGAGAACTTTGCATATAATTTCTTCTCTCTCAAGGTCTGAAGCACAGTCCTCAGATGCTACTCATGATCTTCCCGACTCCGAGAGTATACTAGAATGTCGTCAATAAAGAAAATGACGAATGTATCAAGATAAGGCCAAAATGCACTATGCATCAAATGCATAAATGTTGTTGGGGCGTTGGTCAGCCCAAATGACATCACAAGGAACTCGTAGTGACCATACCGTGTCTTGAAAGTAGTCTTCGGGATATCTGGCTCCCGAATCTTCAACTGATGATAACTTGAATGCAAATCAAACTTGGAAAACACTCAGGCACCTTGTAACTGATCAAATAGGTCATTAATACGAGACAAAGGATACCGGTTCTTCACTGTAACTTTGTTCAACTGGTGATAATCGATGCACATACTCATAGAACCATCATTTTTCTTCACAAACAAGACAGGAGCACCCCAAGGTGACACACTAGGCCGAATGAAGCCATTATCAAGCAAATTCTATAACTTTTCCTTCAACTCCTTTAACTCAGGAGGGGCCATATGATAAGCAAGAATAGAGATGGGCTGAGTTCCCGGCAACAAATCAATGCCAAAATTAATATCTCTGTCGGGTGGCATGTCCGGAGGATCGGCTGGAAACATATCAATGAAATCCCTCACTACTGGGACTGAATCAATTGTAGGGGTATTAATACTGACATCTCTCACATAAGCTAGGTACGCGTCACACATTCGATGAGCTTTAAGAAATGAAATGACTCTACTAGGAGTGTAATTTAATGTACCCCTCCACTCTAATCGCAGTAATGGGGCGACAAGCAATCCATGCCCAAGATAACATCAAAATCTACCATGTTGAGCAATAATAAATCGGCTCTGGTCTCAAAACCACTAATAATAATCAAACACGACCGATAAACGCGGTCCACAACAAGAGAATCTCCTATAGGAGTAGACACATAAACAGGGGAACTCAAGGAATCCCGAGATACGCCCAAATAGGGGGCAAAATAAGTGGACACATAGAAATAAATAGAGCCTGGATCGAATAGAACCGATGCATCTCTATAACAGACTCGAACACTACTTGTAATGACAGAATTGGAAGCAACGGCCTCTGTATGAGCAGGAAGGGCATAGTATTTGGCCTGGCCTACCCCTTTAGGGCGGCCTCTACCTCCCCAACCTCCACCTCTAGCTGGCTGAGTAGGTGGGGTGGCAGATGGTGCTGTAATCATAGCCTGGGAACCCTACGGAGCACTTTGTGGCTGAGAAGTCTGTGGCGGTGCACCCCTCCTAAGTCTGGGGCAATCCCTCACCATATGGAAAGTGTTGCCACACTCAAAACAAGCTCTGGGAGGACGTGGTAGATGTTGCTGACTCGGACCAGGTCTGCTAGATTGACCACTAAAAGCACCCCATGCAGGAGACACACTAGATATTGGAGGTGCATAATAAGGCTCTTGAGGTTTAGGAGGAGCTGGAATACCACTGGTTGCTGGAAGAGCTGAATGAATGAGGCTGCTCACATAACCCCTACCATGACGAACTGCAGCTGGGGTACGGGCACCAGAATAATGGCCCGACTCTTGAGACCTCTTAGCCTCTCTCTCTCCTCCCTATCCCGAGCAAGCATGCCCTCCACTCTCCTAGCAATACTCACCACCTGTTGATACGCAATATTCATCTCTAACTCTCGGGCCATGCTAGTCCTGATGCTGGGAATGAGTCCCTCAATAAACCGACGGACCCTCTCTCGAACTTTAGAAACCAAGGCCGGTGCATGTCTAGCCAAGTCACTGAAACGGACTGCATACTCTGAAATAGTCATAGTACCCTGGCGCAACTGCTTAAACTCTGTGCGCCATGCATCCCTGAGGCTCTGAGGGACATACTCTCTTAAAAACATGTCCGAGAACTGAGTCCATGTATGGGAAGCTTCCTCAGCCGGACTGTCTAACTCATGAGTACGCCACCACTGATAGGCTGCCTCTCGAAGCTGGAAGGCAGTGAAAGAAATCTCGCTCGACTCTGTTATGCTCATAGTGCAGAGGATACGGTGGCACTCCTCCAAAAATCCCTAAGCATCCTCTGATGCTAGACCACTGAATGTAGGAGGGTCGTACTTCTTGTACCTCTCAAGCCTCCGCTGCTCCTCCTCTGAAGTTGCTTCCCTACCCCGAGCTGAACTGGGGCTATAGGCGGTACCGGTATAACCTCTAGGATCTGATCAACCTGAACCCACTGCTTTAGAGTGCGGCAGCGGGAGTCTGTGCTCCTCCCCCGGCCTGAGATGTGGCTGCAGCAAGGGGAATCAACCCTACTCTAGCTAGAGTGTTGTACATGCTCATGAACTATGCAAGGGTCTCCTGAAGAGCTGGAGTAGTAGTGGTAGGCGTATCAGGTGCCTGCGCTCTGGTGGAGCTACTGGTAGCTCCTCTACAGCAGCTCGCGCGGGTGCTCTGGCTGCACCACGTGCACGTCGTTGGCCTCTACCCCGACCCCGGCCTCGGGCGGCTCCATTAGGGGTCGCGGGTGCCTGGTCATCTCCGATAGCACGTGTCCTCACCATCTGTGAAAGAATAGAAGACAGAAGTTTAGATTTTCGAAGTCAATAATCTCGCGCAACAAGGAATCAAATGAAGTGGAATTTCCTTTAAAGTTCCAAAGCCTCCCGAAGATAAGTATAGACTTCTCCGTACTGATCCACATGACAATAATAAACCGGCTTGTGACTCACGACTCCTATGAATCTAGAGCTCTGATACCAACTTGTCATGACCTAATTTCTCCCTCTGTGAAATGTCGTGACGGCACTTAGTCTCTACGACTAGGTAAGCCTAATATTGCAGAAATAAAATGAAAACACAAGGATAACAGCTAACAGAATAAATAAATAAGCAGAAACGACGCCACTCGCCATATACAATAATCATCTTTCCCAAAACCTGCGATGTCGCAATGTCACAAGCATCTAAGAAGTCCTAACTGTTCTATACGTCATTTCTATGGAAAAGAAGAAAATGAACATAGGGGATAGAAGGGGACTCCCAGGTCTGCGGATGCAGGCAGATGTACCTTGAAGTCTCTTGAAGCAGCAACCACACAACTAGACTCGCAGCTGATAGCTAGTAGCTAGATCTGCATACGGAAAACATGTGCAGGAAAGGGCATGAGTACACATTAATGGTACCTAGTAAGTGTGTCACGACCCCAAATCCCTCCAAAGGAGTCGTGATGGCACCTACTCTCTAACTAGGTAAGCTTAACATTTTCTGTAATAACATGGATATTTACTAACTTTAAATTAAATTACTCGGAACAAATTACAATTCCCAAAACCGGTGGTACAAGTCATAAGCCTTTCTAAGAGTAATTATACAAAATAATTACAACACTGTCCCAGAACGAGAAGGAATCAATGGAACATAAATACAAATAAAGGTGACTCCGAGGCCTGCGAACGTAGCAGCAGGTTACCTTGAGTCTCCACCATGATGATCTGCACAGCTACAATCGATCAATTCCTGGATCTGTACACAAAAAATTTACAGAAGTGTAGTATGAGCACACCACGGCGGTGCCCAGTAAGTATCAAGACTAACCTCGGTGGGGTAGTGACGAGGAACAGTCAAGACACCTACTGGTCAGACAGATTAAACAGGATATGATAACAAATATCAACATAAAGGTAACGAAATAATATCAAGAGCAGGGATAAATCAATCTACAAACAGTCGAAATAATAAAAGGAAACTCGGATGGAAATGAAAGATAACCAAATAAATCAACACAAACATAGCTAGAACATAGAGAAGTAGAATGAACTCAAGTAAGGAAGACACTGTCAACTCAATCAATCATATCGTTTCTGGTGCACAACCCCAGCTATCTCAGAACTCGATGTCTCATTTCATAACCTCAACTTCCGAACCTGTAGCACACCCGGCACCTTGTGCCCACATATTTTGTCTCACTTTGTACAACAACATTCTCATGTTACTCAGTACATAGGACCCATAACTAATGCAATTATGATGTTCCAGGAGTCTCATTTACATAACATAAAGTAGACTACAGCTTCTAAACCAATTAGGAACTCAGCAAGAAAAGATGAAGTTATTTTTGGAAATCATTTGAATAAAGAAAGTACCATTTTCAATTTAAAATACCACATCGAATGAATTATTACCCTTAACATGGGATTTAATAAATTAACTTAGTAGAAATTCCTTTTTAAGTAAATTACAACTTCAGACGGTTTAAGGGAATTTAATTGAGTAACTAATTGAGTTAAAAATGTGACAATTTTGAAATTTGAAGTATTGAAATATGTATACATAAATACGGCGAGGTATTGAAAACACTATGAATTCCAACACAAAGGATCACAGCAGTAAAGGAATCTAAACAGTTAAAGCACTTGAATTGATAACAACAAATAAACACAGCAAACAGAAAGTGCACGCATCACCCTTCGTGCTTTAACTGTCAATCCTCACCATGCAATCAATATTCACTTTTATTATTTCTGGTTGCGGCGTGCAACCCGATCCCAGTCAAATAATACTGTTGCGGCGTGCAACCCGATCCAAATCATATAATGATGTTGTGGCGTGCAACCCGATCCAAATCATATAATGATGTTGCGGCGTGCAACCCGATCCAAATCATATAATAATATTGTGGCGTGCAACCCGACCCCACCTGTCCACCCTTATTACTCCTTGTTGCAGCGTGAAACGATCCCATATAATATTGTTACGGCGTGCAACCCGATCCCATATAATATTGTTGCGGCTTGCAACCCGATCCCAATATACAAATCAACACCAATCACAAAAGAATCCCAGCAAGGGAAGAATAGTATAACAACAATATCCCGACAAGGGAAACAATATCATAAGCAATAACATCCCGGCAAGGAAAACAATATCATAAACAATAACATCCCAGCAAGGGAATCAACAATAGAAACAAATACATCACGGCAAGGGAATCAACAATAACCAATCACGTTCCAACAATTAACTTCACAATGAATCCCAACTTGAGTCAATACTCAACAATGGTCAAATACCAAGGAATTACCATAAGCCTGGTCCAACATGAATACTCATCAAGTCAAGCATGAATAGTACATAATAAGGATCATGAAAAAAACCAAGGAGCACACTAACCTTAACAAAGCAACAAGACATAATAAGCACGTGATAATTACACCAGTAACCACAATAAATGGACATGTGATATATTTGCACGAAGTCATAGAGGAACTCACAATCAAGAAGTATCAAAACAATAAGGAAGGAAATCACTTCAATTAAGGCAATTAGGGGTCAAGTAACACGTAAGAATTAGAGGAAAGCTAGCAACATCATACGGAGCATATAGAGGTAATTTAAGCAATTAAGAAACTCGAGCATGACGGAATACTTTGCACATAATGAACATAAGGACCTAAGAACCCTAGAGGCAAATTTCCCACAAATAAGTCTGAGCACACAGTCGTCACCTCGCGTGCACGGACTACAATTAGCATAGAAGACTCTAACCCTAAGGTGAAGTCCCCCACACAAGGTTAGGCAAGATACTTACCTCAATCCAGCCAATTCATTGCTCAATTTAGCTTTTCCTTTACCGATTCATCAACGCTCGGCTCAATCTAGCCAAAAACGACTTGAATACATCAAACAATGCAAGAGAAAACAATTTCAATTGACAAAACTATGATTCTTCTACAATTTGCAAAAAGTCAACTCCCCGGGCCCGCACTCGGAACCCGACAAAATTTACAAAAACCGAACACCCATTCCGCTACGAGTTCACCCATACAAAAATTATCTAATTCCGATACCATTTGGTCATTCAAATCATCATTTTACATTTTTGAAAGATTTCACAATTTTCCCAAATTTTCCTTTAGATTCTCATGAATTTAATGTTAAATCTAAGATATAATCACAAAATATAGTTGGAAATTGACTAGAGACACTTACCCAATAATTTGGAGAAGTTTGGATCTTTGGAAAATCACCTATGGAGGTTTTGGGTTTGAGAAAATTGAAAAATGGGTGAAAATCCCGTCAAAAATCTCACTTAACAGGCCTCAGATGTCGCATTTGCGACCCAGAGTTCGCAATTGCGAACCCTCGCAATTTGCGAACAAGGCAAGGCTGGCAGAAGTCGCATTTGCGACAAAAAGTTCGCGTTTGCGAACTGGTCATCGCAATTGCGATGAAAAAGTTCGCATTTGCGACCACACCAGAAACCAGCAATTTTTCCGACACGAAAATGAGCATAACTTCCTCATACGATGTTCAAATTCGATGATTCTTTTTCCTATGGCTTCGTAATTTCGATACGGATCTAATGGTTTAATAAAACTGAATTTTGATCTCAATTGCTTAATGTGGTATCATTTTTGCTTGAAGAAACGACAATGAAGCATCCAAAAACAAGCGCAACATAGCCTAAACCTATCCGAAACTCACCCAAGCCCTCGGGGCTCTAAACCAAACATGCACGCAAGTCTAGAAACATCATACGGACTTGATCGTGCGATCAAATCATCAAAATTACATCAAAAACTATGAATTTAACCTCAAAACTCATGATTTTCTAACTTTTCAGCCGGACGTTCAAATCACGTCATATCAATTTCGATTCTCACCAAATTTCACAGATAGGACTTACATATCATAACAAACTTGTACCAGACTCCAGAACCAAAATACGGGCCCGATACCAACGAGTTCAAACATTAATTCATTTATTTATTTCCTTTAAAAACCAGCACAACAATTTTCTTCAAAAAAAATTTTCTAAGTCTAGGGACCTCGGAATTCAATTCCGGACATACGCCCAAGTCCCATATTTTACCGCGGACCTCCCGGGATCATCGGAACACAGATCGAGGTCCGTTTATCAAAAATATTGACCAAAGTCAACTAAAACCCAAGTTTTAACTCTAGAAATTACTATATTTTTTATATTTTCACATAAAAGGTTTTTGGTTTCACGCCCTGTCTGCGCACGCAAGTCGATACACATAATATCAAGCTACTCGTGACTTCAAACTGCCGAACCGGACGAAATTGTTCAAAACGACCAGCCGGGTCGTTACATCCTCCTCCACTTAAACATACGTTCGTCCTCGAATGTACCCGGAGTCGTTCCAAAGCCATCGAAACACTGCATAAGCTCCTCATACATACACCCGAGGAGATTCCCCATCACCCAAACCTATGTGGGACTGACAATGCAACTTAACTGATGGTCTCACCTCATCCTTAGTCCATAACCTTAGGACAGAACCTAAACCTCAACGTCTGAAATTCATCATAGGACCCGAATCACACATCATCACATTGCATGAACCTGAACAAGCTGAATCGAGCCAAAATTCCAATCCAGAATACAATCACACGCTGTTCCACACAACTCAAAGGCCCGAAGCAATAACCTCTAACCATCATAGCTGTTCAAATAACATCTTGGATGCCGACAATACACCTCACATTAAATATAACCTTTTTCCGGACCTCCACAACACTGCCCATGATAAGGAAACATGCGGATATTCATAGATGCTCATGAAGTCAAAAAGTCAAGAAACTCTCTCACCCGCCAAGAGCCATTACCCAACTCTTAGCAGAAACAACCACATACATCCAAGCACTCCTCAACCCCAATACCATAGTACAAATCTCAGGTCTAAGAACCTTATCTCAGCCAGTATAAGCAGCCCAACTAACAACTCACCACGGAACCACACGGATTCTCACACTACACAGTTCGTACACCAAACAAGCAATAACTAAATTATGCAGCACAAATAAGGGAAAGCCAAGTATAAGAATTATCTAACAAGTAAAACATGTGTGACAACAAAAGTATAGTCTCTCATCAAATCGTCCCACAGAGGGAAAACACAACACTAAATAAGCACAATGAAAGGGTGCCCTACATAACATCCGCTGCGTCGTGCAGCCCGCTCCCAAATACTCATCAAGCCAAAATGCCCGGGTCCACTTATCAGATAAATATTGATATCAGGCACAGCAGAGTGCACGAGTAAAATTGTGGGAACAGTGAATAGAAGTGCTAGAACATGAAAGAAACAAGCACAACTAAGGTGCAATGAACAAATCAACGTCACGAGGGCTATCTTGCCGCATCACCATAAGGCTTGAACAGAATTACAACATGCGTGGAGAATAATCATACAACCTCACCGCCTAACACATCATAAAAGAGTAGCACATAACATAGGCTAGGGGCACAAATAATATCCATTCTGCCCGGTAACATAACCATAATGACAATCTCACAGGAGCGCTCAAACTTGATCTGATACAAGATACATATTCTCATTGAGCTTTCAAATAGCCCCCAACCCAAATCCTGATTATTTCCAAATAGGTAAGTATGCTTCAAAAAGATCCACAACAACTTATCGATAATACATGCTATTAATTATTGCATTCTCAACATTTCTTCAAGATCCGCAAACAGGAAATAGTCCATTCATGAGGGCATCTAGCCCCAAACCTCAGGAATACCGAGATTTCCATACCCAACTCAATTACGCAAATCAAATGGCTGATATATCACTCACACCCTATTATTCTGCTGAAGCACCCATATAGGATTTCTGGCCGTGCAACAAAACATGAACCCCAAAAGCCACAAAACCCAGTAATCACCATGCTACTAGCCACGCACCCGCGAACCAAAACTTAAGGTCCCTTCCAAAAATGCACACCCTTCACATATGATAGCCAACAAGGTCAACACTCTATTAATTTCTGATACCTATTCAGGAGAAAGTCACAATGTACCACATATTCCTTACGCCCATAGTAGACAGCCAACTCAAGCCTTTGTCGAACCATCGAGACCCTTCTAAGATCCGCACGCAACTAAGCCATCAGGACTGCACCTCCCCAACTCGACCGAGTCACACAAACCGTCCAATACAAGAGTGCTGTCATAAATGCCAGTAGAGATTTCCTATTCGAAGGACCAATTACTTCATCGCTATGCTGACCCAATACCGCAGAGCTGACCCATTTCTTCGGATAGTCGATATGCAATAATCCCTGTCAAAGTCCCAATATCGTCCCGTGCAAGATCTCAGACCTTAGTCGTATACAAATTCCGGGAACCTACCAATACCACATATACATATACCTCAGGCCAAATCTGATATAAATCTAACTCTGCAATCTGAATGCCGCTATTGGACTCCTCCACTTGGCGCAAAGCCATAGAAAACAACGTCTGATGATCCGCAAAACTAATCTTCAAAGCTCGTACAACACAAATCACAAGGTACTCCAATACCACCAACTATTCCCAATCAACACCCACTTCGTGGCCTTGCCACAATCGCGACGACTAGTCAACCAATTAAACCTTTCTAAGCTCGCACTCATCAATCAGATGCTGGAAACCACTGCGCCTCCATATGAACAACTGAATAGTCTCTCAATGCCTTTGTATATTCAGCCTGGACAACACATCGAGGCAATGCCTGAGCATCCTGACTCTTTCGTAGCCCGTCTGTAGCATCACAAACCACTGGGGCATAGCGGACACCGAGAGCGTAATATTATACACGAGTGGATGTAAAGGAACATAAGTTATATACTTCGAGCTGAATCAATATCGCACGATAAGGAATGAAAGAAGTGGAATTTCCTAATAGTTCTGTAGCCTCTCGAAGATTTGTACAGACGTCTCCGTACCGATCCGCAAGACTCTACTAAACCTGCTTATGACTCGTAGCACCTATGAACCTAGAGCTCTGATACCAACTTGTCACGACCCAAAATCCCTCCGAAGGAGTCGTGATGGCACCTAGTCTCTAAACTACGTAAGCCTAACATTTACTGAAATAACATTTAACATTTACTGACTTCAAATTAAATAACTATCAATAAATCAAAATTCCCAAGATCGGTGGTACAAGTCACAAGCCTTTCTAAGAGTAGTTATACAAAATAAATACAATATTGTTCCAGAACGAGAAGGAATCAATGGAACGTAAATACAAATGAAGGTGACTCCGAGGCCTGCGAACGCAGCAACAGGTTACCGTGAGTCTCCATCGCGACGACCCGCATAGCTACTATCGATCAATACCTGGATCTATACATAAAAATATACAGAAGTGTAGTATGAGCACACCACGACGGTACCCAGTAAGTATCAAGACTAACCTCGGTGGGGTAGTGACGAGGAACAGTCAAGACACCTACTGGTCAAATGTAATAATAGGATAAGATAATAAAATATCGAGATAAAAATAACAAGGTAATACCAACAGCTGAGAGAAATCAAAATACAAACAATAGGAACAATAAAGGGAGAGCACGAGTAATAACTAACGATAACCAAGTAAATCAACACTGACATAATAGGAACATAGACAAGTAAGAATGTTCTCAAATGAAGAAGGCATGCTAACATAGCCAATCACATCATGACTAGTACACAATCCCGACCATCTCAACCCTCGATTTCTCGTATCATAATCTCAACTTCTGAACCTTCAGCACACATGGCACCTTGTGCCCGCATATTTTCCATCTCACTTTTAACAACAAAATTCACATGCTATACATTACAAAATGTCCGTATAAATGCACTCAAGATGTTCAATAAATCTCATTTACATAATATAAAGTAAATTACAATTTCTAAACTAATTAGGAAAAACCAGCGAGAAAAGTTGAAGTTGTTTAATATAATTAAATGCTAGCAATATGAAGTAATACAGGATAATAAGAATAACAACGGCTATAGCAGAGACAAAATAATCACAGAAGGAATATAGCTCAATACAGAGATAACAATCGGGGATCTCTTAGTATCCCGAGGATCTCTTAGTATCCTCAATATGTGTGCTGGGGATCCCTTGGTATCCCGAGGATCTCTTGGTATCCTCAATATATGTGCTGGAGATCTCTTGGTATCCCGAGGATCTCTTAGTATCCTCAATATATGTGTCGGGGATCTCTTGGTATCCCGAGGATCTCTTGGTATCCTCGATATATGTGTTGGGGATCTCTTGGTATCCCGAGGATCTCTTAGTATCCTCAATATATGTGGTGGGGATCTCTTGGTATCCCGAGGATCTCTTAGTATCCTCAATATATGTGGTGGGGATCTCTTGGTATCCCGCACTACAGTCCATATAAATGTACATGTGCACGGCATCACCCTTCGTGCTTTATCACTCTTCCTCACCCAAACAGTAGAAACAACAACATCCCGGTAAGGGAGTCAACATTAGAAACAATAACATCCCGGCAAGGGAATCAACGATAGAAACAATAACATCCCGGCAAGGGAATCAGTAATTTTAAACAATAACATCCCGGCAAGGGAATCAACGATAGAAACAATAACATCCCGGCAAGGGAGTCAACAATACATAATAAGGGTCACGGTAAAACCAAAAAGCACTATAACCTCAACAAAACAACAAGACATAATAAGCACGTGATAGCTACACCGGTAACCACAACAATTGGACATGTAACATATTTGCACGAAGTCATAGAGGAACTTACAATCAAGGATTATCAAGACAATAAGGAAGGCAATCACTTCAATTAGGGTTATTAAGGGTCATTGTAACACATAGAATTAGAGGAAAGCTAATAATGTCATATGGAGGATATAGAGGCAATTTAAGCAATTAGGAAAACCAATTATAACGGGCTACTTTTCATATAATGAACATAAGGACCTAAGAACCCTAGTGCAAATTTCCCGCAAATAAGTCCGAGCACCCACTCGTCACCTCACATGCACGGACTACAATTAGCATAGAAGACTCAAATCCTAAGGGGAAGTCCCCCACACAAGGTTAGGCAAGATACTTACCTCAATCCGGCCAATTCAATACTCAATTTAGCTTTTCCTTTACCAATTCATCAACGCTCGGCTCAATCTAGCCAAAAACGACTTGAATACATCAAACAATGCAAGAGAAAAGAATTTCAATTGACAAAACTATGATTCTTATACAATTTGCAAAAAGTCAACAAAAGTCAACTCCCCGGGCCCGCACCTCGGAACCCGATAAAATTTACAAAAATCGAACACCCATTCCGCTACGAGTTTACCCATATAAAAATTATCTAATTTCGATACCATTCGGTCATTCAAATCATCATTTTACATTTTTGAAAGATTTCACAATTTTCCCCAAATTTTCCTTTAGATTCTCATGAATTTGATGTTAAATCTAAGGCATAATCACAAAATATAGTTGGAAATTGATTAGAGACACTTACCCAATGATTTGGATAAGTTTGGGTCTTTGAAAAATCGCCTATGGAGGTTTAGGTTTTGAGAAAATTGAAAAATGGGTGAAAATCCCGTCAAAAACCTCACTTAACAAGCCTCAGATGTCGCATTTGCGACCCAGGGTTCGCAATTGCGAACCCTTGGAAATTGCGAACAAAGCAGGATGACAGAAGTCACATTTGCGACCAAAAGTTCGCATTTGCGAACTGGGCATCGCAAATGCGATGAAGAAGTTCGCATTTGCGAATACACCAGAATCTAGCAATTTTTCCGACACAAAAATGAGCATAACTTCCTCATACGATGTCCAAATTCGATGATTCTTTTTCCTATGGCTCCGTAATTTCTATACATATCTAATGGTTCAAACAAAACTTAATTTGGATCTCATTTGCTCAATATGGTATTATTTTTGCTTGAAGAAACGACGATGAAGCATCCAAAAACAAGCGCAACATAGCCTAAACCTATCCGAAACTCACCCAAGCTCTCGGGACTCCAAACCAAACATGCACGCAAGTCTAAAAACATCATACGGGCTTGCTTGTGCAATTAAATCATCAAAATTACATCAAAAACTATGAATTTAACCTCAAAACTCATGATTTTCTAACTTTTCAACCGGACGTCCAAATCACGTCAAATCAATTTCGATTTTCACCAAATTTTACAGATAGGACTTAAATATCATAACAACTTGTACCGGGCTCCAGAACCAAAATACGGGCCCGATACCAACGAGTTCAAACATTAATTCATTTCTTTATTTCCTTTAAAAACCAGCACAACAATTTTCTTCAAAAATTATTTTCTAAGGCTAGGGACCTCGGAATTCAATTTCGGGCATACGCCCAAGTCCCATATTTTACCGCGGACCTCCCGAGATCGTCGGAACACAGACCCGGGTCTGTTTACCAAAAATGTTGAACAAAGTCAACTAAAAACAAAATTTTAACTCTAAAAATTACTATTTTTTCATATTTTCACATAAAAGCTTTCCGGTTTCACGCCCGGACTGCACACGCAAGTCGATACACATAATATGAAGCTACTCATGACCTTAAACTGCCAAACCGGATGAAATTTCTCAAAACGACTAGTCGGGTCATTACACTAATACTAATAAAAGACCAAATACTAAAGGACCAGCTTTTACATCATACAATGCTGACATAATCCTGTCCGTGTATGTGAATCCAATTGGCAATGGCAAATACCAAGTAGCACCTATCAAGCTCTCACCAGGCGCCAGAGTATGCATTCCAAAGACCAAACTGAATTCCAAACCTATACACCAACAGATTAAACTCAGCAAAAACTTCCAATCTTCATTAATGTTCCAATGATGTTCATGCCAATCAACACGGAGTATCAACTGTTTCCTCCTCAAGCATACCTTGTCTACTGCGTTGTCATCTCCAGAATGATTGTGTGACCACACTGATACCACTGAACAATGACAATACAATACACTAAGTATGACAGACAAAATCAGATGTAAGAAGAGATGCTGAAATCTTGAACGTGAAATCCATGGTACAGCTGCAGCTTCATACGTGAGTAAAATGATCCCAATTGATACCATTGTTGTCCAGAATTGCCTCCTTAGCATAGATAGCACAAAAGACCTGCACAATACTAACAACAGAAGGATCGTGAAACTGGCTGTGCAATGCACAGGCCTACTGTTCATGCCATACACATTTTGCAGAGCAGCAGCCATTAAGACAACTTCCTGTATATGCAATGGACCATTAGGGACTCCACTAGGCTTCCAAGATTGTTACAAGACCAATTTCCAAGTCATTGGGATGTCCAGAACCTCGAACAATAGGATCCAAAATAAGGCTGTGCAAAGCACAACACTACTGTTCATCAGATTTTTCATATTATGCTTATTTGTAAACAATTCCCAATTCCTTTGAACACTTCCACCACATAACCATAAAGTATCCTCAGATTGAGTATGATAACATACTAATACCACTGAGTAACACCCTCTGATTATACAGTAGAAAGCAAAATAATTCAAACTTGTACACAAACCTTGTCTTCCTTTTGGATTTATACAGTGTAGAGGACTAATATGTGAACTTATAGAATTAACTACCATAACCTGTAAGTATAACATTCTGAACACAGCTAAATAATCCCCAGATTGAGCATGATGCCATGCTAATACCACTGAGAAGTTATTAAACAATGTCCAGACACACTTAATATGAGGTTCAGGTAGTACTAAGGATAATGTGTTCATCAGTCTGGTGGTTTCCTCTTGGCAATCCTAACTCTAATGTTAGGAACTTGAGCTTTGTACATATTGATTAATACTTTTCCTTCAGATGGCAACTCCTGGAATGAGTGAAATGTGATTGTACCTGCAAAAGAGAAAACAAGGTTAGCTAAAAAATCTGCCACTTTGTTGCCCTCCCTTAGCACATGTTGAAACAACACATTATATGTGTTCTTTATCTCCTTGATCCTTCTCACTTCTGCCCCTATACACTATGGTGTCTCCCATTCATCATCAATGATCTTCCTCATCACTAAAGAGTCAGTCTCCATGATCAAAGGGTGAAGCTGTCTCTCTACACAGTAAACCAATCCTTCAACAATTCCCTTTGCCTCTGCTACTATATTAGTTGCTTCCCCTATCTCCCTTGCCTTTGCATATACCAAGTTGCCACTATGATCTCTAACACAGAAGCAATAAGAACTAGGGCCCGGATTTCCCTTTGATGCTCCATCAGTATTACATTTGAACCATCCCTCATATGGAAATTGCCATGCGACTCTCTTACTAACTACAACTAGTTTGTAGTGTTCAAAGAACTTAATCATCTCTGGCCATAAAAGTGGTATCCCAGAAAGCCAAGGATACCTCACCTTTGCCAAATAGTACAATGTCTTGTTTACTTCATGAATGACCCTACTACAAGACACTGTCCCCCCATATTTGATTGTATTCCTTCTCTTCCAAAGCTCCCACATAATCACTGCAGGAGCTGCTTGAAACAATGGTCTAAGCTTTGGACAACACTTTGCATTCCACCATTCCCTTATAACCTGATGTACCTGTACCATGTTAATCAGCAAACCTGTAGCCTGAGTAAAGGTCTTCCATACCTTATTTGCAGTAGTACTTGTTAAGAACAAATGTTGGAAAGAGTCTTCTTGTGGTGGCAAACAACACCAGCACTTAGAAACCACCATGTAACCCCCTCTCCTCCATAAATCATCAGTAGGTATCTTCCCTTTCCAAACTCTCTATAAGAAGAAGGAGACTTTGAAAGGTAATCCTTTGGTCCACAACTTTGCAAATTCAGGATTACTTGGTTCTCTATGTCTCAAAATCCTCCATGCACTACTCACAGTGAACTTTCCTGAAGGTGTAGGCATCCACCTTGGAGTGTCCCAGTAGTCATCATCATTAGTAAAATGAACTTCTTGTCTAATATGATCTGCAATCTCCTGTGGGAATGTTTGATCTAGGAGTACATCATTCCATTGATCTTNACCACGGAACCACACGGATTCTCACACTACACAGTTCGTACACCAAACAAGCAATAACTAAATTATGCAGCACAAATAAGGGAAAGCCAAGTATAAGAATTATCTAACAAGTAAAACATGTGTGACAACAAAAGTATAGTCTCTCATCAAATCGTCCCACAGAGGGAAAACACAACACCAAATAAACACAATGAGAGGGTACCCCACATAACATCCGCTGCAGCGCGTAGCCCGCTCCCAAATATGCATCAAGCCAAAATGCTCGGGTCCACTGATCACATAAATATTGATATCAGGCACAGCAGAGTGCACAAGTAAAACTGTGGGAACAATGAATAGAAGTAATAAAATATGAGAGAAGCAAGCACATATAAGGTGCAATGAGCAAATCAACATCACGAGGGCTATCTCGCCCGCCTCGCCATAAGGCCTTAACGGAGTTACAACATACATGGGGTATAATCATACAACCTCACCGCCTAACACAACATAAAAGAGTAGCACATAACATAGGCTAGGGGCACAAATAATATCCCTTCTGCCAGATCACATAACCAAAATGACAATCTCACAGAGGCACAAAAACTAGATCTGACACGACATACATATTCTCGCTGATCCTCCAAATAGCCCACAACCAAATCCTGATCCTTCACAATTAGATAAATATTCTTCAAAAAGATCCACAGCAACCTATCGATAATACAAGCTACTAATTACCCCATTCTCAACATTTCTTCACAATCCGCAAACAGAAATAGTCCCCATATGAGGGTATCTAGCCCCAAACCTCAGGAATACCAAGATTTCCGTACCCAACTCAATTACGCAAATTGAATGGCTGATATATCACTCACACCCTATCATTCTGCTGAAGCACCCATATAGGATTTCTGGCCGCGTAACAAAACATGAACCTCGAAAACCTCAAAACCCAGTAATCACCATGCTACTATCCACGCACCCGCAAACCAAAACTCAAGGTCCTTTCCAAAAATGCACACTCCTCATATATGATAGCCAACAATGCCACACTCTATAAATTCCAAATACAGATCCAGGAGAAAACCGCAATGTACCATATATTCCTTACGCTCATAGTAGACAGCCAACTAGAGCCGTTGCCAAACCACCGAGAACTCTCCGAGATCCGCCCGCTCCCAACTAAGCCATCAGGACTGCACCTCCCTAACTCAACCGAGTCACACAAATCGTCCAATCCAAGAGTGTTGCCACAAATGCCAGTAGAGAATTCCTATTCAAAGGACCAATTACTTCATCGCTATGCTGACCCAACACCACGAAGCTGACCCATTTCTTCGGATAGTCGATATGCAATAATCCCAATCAAAGTCCCAAATACAATTGATCCTAACACGAACCACATAGCCCAGAAGCTTATAAACCACTGCATTTCCTCTGAAGCACCCCGTCCTGCTGCAACCACGGCACCTACGTTGAATAGACCTTCTGTGAATATGAAGTTGTTCCTCCGACTCCCCTTGATACTGATATGTAGATCCGTTAATGACACGTAAACACTGTAAGCCCCAACATCATCCCGTGCAAGATCTCAGACCTTGGTCATACACAAAATTCGGGAACCCACTAATACCACAAATACACATACCTCAGGCCAAATCTGATATAAATCTAGCTCTACAATCTGAATGCCGCTATTGAACTCCTCCACTTGGCACAAAGCCATAGAAAACAACGTCTGATGATCCACAAAACTAACCTTCAAAGCTCGTACAACACAAATCACAAGGTACTCCAATACCACCAACTATTCCCAATCAACACCCACTTTGTGGCCTTGCCACAATCGCGACGACTAGTCAACTAATTAAACCTTCCCAAGGTCGCACTCATCAATCAGATGCCGGAAACCGATGCACCTCCATACGAACAACTAAATAGTCTCTCAATGCCTCTGTATCTTTAGTTTGGACAACACGTCGAGGCAATGCCTGAGCATCCCTGACTCCTTCGTAGCCTGTCTGTAGCATCACGAACCACTGGCGTATAGCGGACACCGAGAGCATAATATTACACAAGAGTGGACGAAAAGGAACATAAGTTATATGCTTCGAGCTGAATCAATACCGCACGATAAGGAATGAAGAATGTGAGATTATCCTAATAGTTCCGTAGCCTCTCGAAGATAAGTACAGATGTCTCCGTATCGATCCGCAAGTCTCTACTAAACCTGTTTATGACTCGTAGAACCTATGAACCTAGAGCTCTGATACCAACTTGTCACGATCCAAAATCCCTCCAAAGGAGTGGTGATGGCACCTAGTCTCTAACTAGGTAAGCCTAACCTTTTCTGTAATAACATGGATATTTACTAACTTTAAATTTAATTTCTCGGAACAAATTACAATTACAAAACCGGTGGTACAAGTCATAAGCCTTTCTAAGAGTAACTATACAAAATAAATACAACACTGTCCCAGAACGAGAAGGAATTTGTGGAACGTAAATACAAACGAAGGTGACTCCGAGGCCTGCGAACGCCGCAGCAGGTTACCTTGATCTCCACCACGACGATTTGCACAGCTACTACCGATCAATTCCTGGATCTGTACACAAAAAATGTACAGAAGTGTAGTATGAGCATACCACGGCGGTGCCCGGTAAGTATCAAGACTAACCTCGGCAGGGTAGTGACGAGGAACAGTCAAGACACCTACTGGTCAGAGAGATTAAACAGGATATGATAACAAATATCAAGATAAAGGTAACGAAAAAATATCAACAGCAGGGATAAATCAATCTACAAACAGTCGAAATAATAAAAGGAAACTCGGATTGAAACGAAAGATAACCAAATAAATCAACACAAACATAGCTGGAACACAGAGAAGTATAATGAACTCAAGTAAGGAAGACAGTGTCAACTCAATCAATCATATCGTTTCTGGTGCACAACCCCAGCCATCCCAGAACTCGATGTCTCATATCATAACCTCAACTTCCAAACCTTTAGCACACCCGGCACCTTGTGCCCACATATTTTGTCTCACTTTGTACAACAACGTTCTCATGTTACTCAGTACATAGGACCCATAACTAATGCAATTAAGATGTTCCAGGAGTTTCATTTACATAACATAAAGTAGAGTACAGCTTCTAAACCAATTAGGAACTCAGCAAGAAAAGATGAAGTTATTTTTAGAAATCATTTGAATAAAGAAAGTACCATTTTCAATTTAAAATACCACATCGAATGAATTATTACCTTTAACATGGGATTTAATAGATTAACTTAGTAGAAATTCCTTTTTAAGTAAATTACAACTTCAGATGGTTTAAGGGAATTTAATTGAGTAACTAATCGAATTAAAAATGTGACAATTTTGAAATTTGAAGTATTGAAATATGTATATATAAATACGGCGAGGTATTGAAAACACTATGAATTCCAACACAAAGGATCACAGCAGTAAAGGAATCTAAACAGTTAAAGCACTTGAATTGATAACAACAAATAAACACAGCAAACAGAAAGTGCATGGCATCATCCTTCGTGCTTTAACTCTCAATCCTCACCATGCAATCAATATTCACTATTATTCTTTCTTATTGCGGCGTGCAACCCGATCCCAATCAAATAATACTGTTGCCGCGTGCAACCCGATCCAAATCAGATAATGATGTTGCGGCGTGCAACCCGATCCAAATCATATAATGTGTTGCGGCGTGCAACCCGATCCAAATCATATAATAATGTTGCGGCTTGCAACCCGACCCAAATCATATAATGATGTTGCGGCGTGCAACCCGACCCCACCTGTCCACCCTTATTACTCCTTGTTGCGACGTGCAACCCGATCCAATATAATATTATGGCGGCGTGCAACCCGATCCCATATAATATTGTTGCGGCATGCAACCCGATCCCAATATACAGATCAACACCAATCACAAAAGAATCCCCGGCAAGGGAACAATAGTATAACAACAACATCCCAGCAAGAGAAACAATATCGTAAGCAATAACATCACGGCAAGGGAAACAATATCATAAACAATAACATCCCGGCAAGGGAATCAACAATAGAAACAAATACATCCCGGTAAGGAATCAACAATAACCAATCTCGTTCCAACAATTAACTTCACAAAATGAATCCCAACTTGAGTCAATACTCAACAATGGTCAAATACCAAGGAATTACCATAAACCTGGTCCAACATGAATACTCATCAAGTCAAGTATGAATAGTACATAATAAGGATCACGAAAAAAATCAAGAAACACACTAACCTTAACAAAGCAACAAGACATAATAAGCACGTGATAATTACACCGGTAACCACAACAAATGGACATGTAACATATTTGCACGAAGTCATAGAGAAACTCACAATCAAGAAGTATCAAAACATAAGGAAGCCAATCACTTCAATTAAGTCGACTAGGGGTCAAGTAACACGTAAGAATTAGAGGAAAGCTAGCAACATCACATGGAGCATATAGAGGTAATTTAAGCAATTAGGAAACTCAAGCATGACGGAATACTTTGCACATAATGAACATAAGGACCTAAGAACCCTAGAGGCAAATTTCCCACAAATAAGTCTGAGCACACACTTGTCACCTCGCGTGTACGGACTACAATTAGCATAGAAGACTCAAACCATAAGGGGAAGTCCCCCACATAAGGTTAGGCAAGATACTTACCTTAATCCAGCCAATTCAATACTCATCTTTAGCTTTTCCTTTACCGATTCATCAACGATCGGCGCAATCTAGCCAAAAACGACTTGAATACATTAAACAAAGCAAGAGAAAAAAATATCAATTGACAAAACTATGATTCTTCTACAATTTGCAAAAAGTCAACAAAAGTCAACTCCCCTGGCCCGCACCTTGGAACCCGACCAAACTTACAAAAAACGAACACCCATTCCACTACGACTTCACCCATACAAAAATTATCTAATTCCGATATCATTTGGTCATTCAAATCATCATTTTACATTTTTGAAAGATTTCACAATTTTCACCAAATATTCCTTTAGATTCTCATGAATTTAATGTTAAATCTAAGATATAATCACAAATATAGTTGAAAATTGATTACAGACACTTACCCAATGAATTGGAGAAGTTTGGGTCTTTGGAAAATTGCTTATGGAGGTTTAGGGTTTGAGAAAATTGAAAAATGGTAAAAATCTCATCAAAAATCTCACTTAACAGGCCTCAGATGTCGCATTTGCGACCCAGGGTTCGCAATTTCGAACCCTCACAATTTGCAAACAAGGCAGAGCTGGAAGAAGTCACATTTGCGACAAAAAGTTCGCATTTGCGAACTGGTCATCGCAATTGCGATGAAAAAGATCGCATTTGCGACTACACCAGAAACCAGCAATTTTCCCGACACGAAAATGAGCATAACTTCCTCATACGATGTCCAAATTCGATGATTCTTTTTCCTATGGCTCCGTAATTTCGATACGGATCTAATGGTTCAATAAAAACTTAATTTGGATCTCATTTGCTCAATGTGGTATCATTTTTGCTTGAACAAACGACAATGAAGCATCCAAAAACAAGCGCAACATAGCCTAAACCTATTCGAAACTCACCCAAGCCCTCGGGGCTCCAAACCAAACATGCACGCAAGTCTAAAAATATCATACGGACTTGCTCGTGCGATCAAATCATCAAAATAACATCAAAAACTATGAATTTAACCTCAAAACTCATGATTTTCTATCTTTTCAACCAGACGTCCAAATCACGTCAAATCAATTCCGATTCTCACCAAATTTCACAGATAGGACTTAAATATCATAACAAACTTTTACCAGGCTCCAGAACCAAAATACGGGCCCGATACCAACGAGTTCAAACATTAATTCATTTATTTATTTCCTTTAAAAACCAGCACAACAATTTTCTTCAAAAATTGTTTTCTAAGGCTAGGGACCTCGGAATTCAATTCCGGGCATACGCCTAAGTCCCATATTTTACCGCGAGCCTCCCGAGATTGTCGAAATACAGATCTAGGTCCGTTTACCAAAAATGTTTACCAAAGTCAACTAAAAACCAAGTTTTAACTCTAGAAATTACTATATTTTTCATATTTTCACATAAAAGCTTTCCGGTTTCACGCCCGGACTGCGCACGCAAGTCGATACACATAATATGAAGCTACTCGTGACCTCAAACTGTGGAACCGTATGAAACTGTTCAAAATGACCAGTCCGGTCGTTACAAAGTGCCAAGCCTAACCTCGGTCGAGTAGTGACGAGATCAGGTCATGGCCCTACTGGTATAAATATACGAAATAAGACAGAAAGAATATTACAGTAAAAACTAGATACGAAAATCTGACCAGAATGGAATTCAATGAAAAACCAACAGCTCAGAACACAGTAATAGCAACAGGGGATCTCCCGGGATACCGTCCCGTAGTCCCAAACGTAAATGTGCAGGGGGATCTCTCGGAATATCATTTCGTATTCCCAAGGTAAATATGCAGTGCTGGGGGATCTCCAAGAATACCGTTCCGTAGTTCCAAAGTAAATATGCCGTACAGGGGTATCTCTCAGAATACCGTTCCGTAGTTCCAAAGTAAATATGCAGCTCAACCAACAGAGATAACAGTTACAACAAGAAAACCACAATTTAGGCTAAGTCCGAGTCAAAGAAGAACAGGAAATTTCACTAAAACATGTTGTACAGTGTTCAGACAGACAGTTAAGGTAGTTAAGGCACTTAAGGCTCGTAAGCATGCTTCCCTAAACTAAACAGGATAATTACATATACTAGTGTAGCTCAATTGAAGAAAAACAGATATTTGCTTAACGAAAACGGGGTTTTTCAAAAAATAGACCGTGTACGCTCTCGTCACCTCACGTACATGGCGCTCACATATCAAATAGTACCAAATCCTAAGGAGAGTTCCCCCACACAAGGTTAGGTAAGCCACTTACCTCGAACCAAAGGCCACTCAAAACTCAATCACAGCTTTGCCATTCAAACAAGCCTCCGAACCATTAATATCTAGCAAATTACCAACCAAACGTTTCAAAATAAGCCTTAGTAATAACGCACGATAACAAAGGATTCAATTTAGGTCATTATTGAAAAAGTCAACAAAAGTCAACACCTAGGCCCGCTTGGTTCAAACCCGAAATTCGAAACAAAATCTGATTACCCATTCACCCCCGAGTTTGGATATACAATTAGTTTTTGTATCCGACCTCAATTTGAGGTCTGAATCCCCAAATTTCCAAATCCCTAGTTTCTACCCAAAAATCCCCAATTCCACCATGAAAACCTTAGATTCTAGGTTGTAATCTTGTAAAAAGAAATGAAAGATTGAAAGAAACTAGTTAAGAACCACTTACCTATGATTTGGGGAAGAAGAATAAAAAATCCCGTCCAAAAGTCATTTTGATCTATTTCGGGTGTCGCATTTGCGACCTAGGGTTCGCAAATGTGAGCCGCGAAAATGCGAAGAACCTATCGCAAATTCGAAGGTCTCCCCATTCTCTCTTTCATCGCAAATGTGACGAAAGTCTCGCAAATGCGAGCATGACCTTCCGTAATTGCGGCCAATTGATCGCAATTGTGATCCCTGCCATTCCCAGACTTCCTTCTTAAATGCGAAGGGAAGTTCGCAATTGCGAACACAGCTGGCCCAGCTTCTCCTCGCAAATGCGAGAATTAGCTCGCAAATGCGGAACCCTCAAAGGTTGCAATTGCGATGCTTGATCTCGCAAATGCGAGATCAGAGGTCTGCAACCTGCTCAGTTACACCAGCAAATTTTTCCAAGTTCAAATCACTCTGTAGCCTATCTGAAACTCACCCGAGCCCTCGGGGCTCCAAACCAAACATTCACACAAAACTTAAAATATCATACGAACTTTCTTGCGCGATCAAATCGCCAAAATAACACCTAGAACCACGAATTTAACACCAAATCGAATAAAATTCTCAAGAACACTTGGACATTTCTATTTTCTCAACCGGACGTCCGAATCACGTCAAACCAATTTTGTTTTTCATCAAATTTCACAGACAAGTCTTAAATATTATTTTGAAACTTGTACCAGGCTCTGAAACCAAAATACGGACCCGATACCAACAAGATCAAATACTAAAAATTTCTTAAAAACCATTAAATTTTCAGACTCTCAATTTTCAGCAAAAATTGCTTAACTTGTGCTAGGGAGCTCCAATTCCGATTCGGGCATACGCCCAGGTCCTATATTTTGATACGGACCCGTCAGGACTATCAAAACACGAATCTGGGTCCACTTACAAAAAAATATTGACCGAAGTCAACTCAAATAAAGTTTTTAAGAAAAAATCCTTATTTTTATCAACTTTCAACACAAAAACTTTCCGAAAATACGCCCAGATTCCCCACGCAAACCGAGGAGGGATAAAATGAGATTTTTAAGGCCTCGGAATACAGAATTTGGTTTTAATTCATAAGATGGCCTATCGAATCATCACACACACACACACACACACACACACACACATATATATATATATATATATATATATATATATATATATATATATATATATATATATATATATATATATATATATAGTAAATCATAATAAACTAATAGAGGTATATATATGAGAAGTTTATATATTTTACTCGAATTCCACATTTCGTCTTATATATTCATTCCCTTTATAACTAATTACAAATCACATAGATTATTAAATATCGGTAAAGATATTTTACCTTTTGTATTCATATATCTAAGTTAATTTTCTCAGTTATAATTAAGTATATGAGTCATTGCACACACATACACACACATACATTATATTGTAATTGATGATCAATCACATATATTACTACACACGAAAACTTGATCATTGATGAATTGGTAAACCAATATTATTCTTTTTTAAATGTGTTTAGTCAATTATTATATTAACTCATTTACTTAATGCTAATAGCTTCTTTCGTTTATTTAATTTGTGATACATATATACATGTCAAAGAAGTTTAGTATTATTCTATATTTCATTCGTTCATAACTAATAATGCAAAATATAGATTAATCGATATAGGTCGAGACGTTTTGTTTTTAATATTCATCGATGCATCTAAGTAAGTTATAAGTCGATGAATCAATTTACAAATATATATATTTGAAGATATACTATATATATATATATATATATATATATATATATATATATATATATATATATATATATATATATATATATATATATATATATATACATACATACACACACACACACATACTTCGTTGTACTACTTTAACTATATATAACTTGTTATAGTATATGTTAGTGCATTCATTATTTGTATTACAAAATAAAGTGTTAATGGATTATATTTATATTATTTAGATAGTAAATTTTAATGTGGTTTAAAAGTTTGACCATGATTGACCTATGAAGCGACCGAAGTTGGTCGATTATTTCCCAGAAATTACAGCTACCGACCAATCATGTAATTATCGACCGACTTTGGTCGGTAACTTCAACTATAAATTTTATAAAATATTTTAAATAATAATATAACTATTAAAATTTGGGTCCACCTAACTGATCGATGTTGGTTGGTAATCAAAAAAATGCTTTGACTAAGCATGTATGACCATTGCAGTCAAATATTTGACCGAAATCGGTCGGTATGTCATTTTAAAAAATATAAAATATTTTTTTGGTAGTTTTCATCCGTCTTGGACGATTTTTTGATCTCTTTTTTTGACCGACAAACGTTGGTTGACATGCCTCGATCGAATTTGACCGAATTTCTAGTAGTGGATGTAAGTAAGAAAAGTTTCGCTTGTCATGGACCATGTTTTATTACATAAGATAGTAGTATAAGATAAAGTAATTCACATCCCTCTTCGTTACGTCTTTACCCTTTTTTAGCATCACTAGACAAGAAAAAAAGAAGATTCTAATTGAAGTACCATTGTATCTAACTATTTAGGATGAAATGATCAGAACTATCTTATCTCTTTATGTGTATGCGACACATCCTCTCGCAAACAAAAAGAAAAAAAGAAACCTATCCTACCCTCTTTATCAGATACATCTAACTTACATGGTACTATCAATAATAAAATACAAGGTTCTACATGTAACGATCCGACCGGTCGTTTTGAGCTCTAGTATGTCGTTCGGCGGTTTGAGGTCATGAGCACCTTCACTTCAGGTGTTACGACTTGTACGCGTGGTCGAAACTGGAATTTCAGAAGTTCAGAGTTGATTTGGAAAGAAAATTCTCACTTCGGAAGCTTCAAGTTGGAAAAATTGACTAAGGGTTGATTTTGAGTAAACAATCTCGGAATCGCGGTTTGAAGATTCCAAAGGGTTCGTATGATGATTTCGGACTTGGGCGTATGTCCGGATCAGGTTTTGGATGACTCGGGAGCGTTTCGGCGCCTATTGTGGAAGTTTGCTTTTGGAAGAATTTCATAAATTTGGGTTGAAGTGCATTTCAATGTAATTGATGTCCGTTTGGGATTCTGAGTCTAGGAATAGCTCCGTACGGTGATTTTGGTATTGGGAGCGCGTCCGGAAGTTGATTCGGAGGTCTGTAGGTCATTTTCGAGTCATTTGACAAAAGTTAGAAATTTGAAGGTTTTTGAGAAGTTTGACCGGAAGTGGACTTTTTGATATCGGAGTCCAAATCTGATTCCGGAAATTGGAGTAGGTCCGTAATGTCAAACATGACTTGTGTGCAAAATTTGAGGTCAATCGGACGTGAGTTGGTAGGTTTTGGCATCGAATGTAGAAGTTTGAAGTTCTAAAGTTCATTAAGCTTGGTTTGGGTAGTCATTCGTTATTTTGGCATTATTTGATGTGATTTGAGGCCTCGGGCAAGTTTGTGTCATGTTTTGGGACTAGTTGGTGCGATTGGATAGGGTCCCGGGGGCCTCGGGTGTATTTCGGGGTGGTTTCAGGGCAATTTTGGTTAAGTTGTTGTTGCTGGTTTGATGGTGCTGATGTTGTTCTTCGCGAACGCGAAGGACCTCACACGTTTGCGAAGAAGGAAATTGGACTAGCCACTTTTTGTTCTACGCGTTCGCGAGAGGGCAGACGCGCGAAGGGCTAGCTGGTAAAGCTTCGTAGAGGAGCTGGGGGGCTGAGGCAGATTGTGCTTCGCGAATGCGAGGGGCTTGCCGCGTTCGCGAAGAATGATTTTTGGGCGTGAGGGCTTTGTGCTTCGCAAACACAAGGGATGTTCCACGTTAGCAAAGAAGGGCAATGCTGGGCAGTGTGATTTTAAAGACGGGATTTGGCCATTTTTCCTCCATTTTCCATTTGATTGGCGATTTTTGGAGCTCTTGGAAGGGAGATTTTCGGTTTTTATGTCAAGGTAAGTGATTCCTACCTATCGCAAGTTAAATACTTGGATTATGTATGGACTTAGACATGAAAATTTGTAGAAATTTTGAGATTTGAAGAAAAACCTAGAAATTGGTATTTTTGAATTTTGACCACGAAATTTGGCATAGAATTGGGAATAAATTATATATTTGAGTTCGTGAGGTTATGGGCAAAGTTTATCTTTGAAAATTTATGGAATTCGGGCACGTGGGCCCAAGGGTGATTTTAACTACTTTTCAAATGGAGTTGGGAATTTGTTGTAAATATGATTAGAATGAGTATTTGAGTATATATTAATGGGTTTGCATAATTATTGACTAGTTTTGGAGCGTTAGGCGTCGGTTCGAGTCGTCGCAAGGGCTTGAGAGCCGGTTATGGAACTTTGGAGCGAGGTAAGTCTCCTTTCTAACCTTGTAAGAGGGAATTAACCCCATAGGTGAACTAAATTACTATGTGCTTCTATTTGTGGGGGCTACGTACGCACGAGGTGACGAGAGTCCGTACGTAGCTACTAGTTATGCCTA
The DNA here is from genome assembly GCF_001879085.1 of Nicotiana attenuata. Classification (NCBI taxonomy): domain Eukaryota; kingdom Viridiplantae; phylum Streptophyta; class Magnoliopsida; order Solanales; family Solanaceae; genus Nicotiana; species Nicotiana attenuata. The sequence goes on along the minus strand of NW_017671308.1, from coordinate 79,838 downwards.
TGTCCGGGTAGTTTTAGCCTCACATCATGCCTTGTTGATATTGTTATTGATTTATGTTTATTGCTTGCCTTGTGTCACGACCCTAGTTCACCAATTGTGAACACGTCATGACGGCACCTAGTCTTCACGACTAGGTAAGCCTAACACATTGCGGAAGTAACAACATTGGCGAAATTTATATTCGAAAGCTAAATAACATGAGTAATGTATACAGTTGCCGCCTGGCACATACACTTTAATACAAAATACTGAAATAACCTCCAAGACCCGGAAACCCACGGGCAACACAGGCTATAAGAAATCTTACACTGCTCTAGTCACCAGAATAGTCTAATACAAAGAGGGATCGAAATAACATCTAACAACTATGGATAGAATGAGAAGGAGACTTTGCGGATCTGCGGACGTAGCAGATGTATACCTCAAGTCCCCAATACGCTCCCTGACAGCTACTGGCGGTACGCCTGCTCAGAAGCACCTGGATCTGCACATGAAAAACATGCACAGGAGAGGCGTGAGTACACCACAGCGGTACTCAGTAAGTGCCAAGCCTAACCTCGGTTGGGTAGTGACGAGGAAAAGGTCAGGGCCCTACTGAGACAGAAACAAAAAAATAGCAAGATATTAACAGTATCGAAGTCTGATGAAAACTAATGAACACAGCGATGTGATAAGACAGATCAATGAAATATAGTACTGCAATACAAAACAGAAACACAGAGTAAATACAGCAAAATTACAAGAATACCGACGAGGGTCTCCCAGGATACCGTCCTGTAGCCCTTTTCTCAACTGTCCAATGGAACTTCCGGGATACCGTCCCGTAGTCCTAATCTCATATCAATATCAAAAGATCTCCCGGGATACCGTCCCGTAATCCAATCATCAGTGTGCAGGGGGATCTCCCGGGATACCGTCCCGTAGTCCCAAAATAAAAGTGCAGGGATCTCCCGGGATACCGTCCCGTAAATAAAAGTGCAGGAGGATCTCCCGGGATACCGTCCCGTAGTCCCAAAATAAAAGTGCAGGGGGATCTCCCGGGAATCAAACCCGTAGTCCCAAAGTAAACAATCAAGGGGGAACTCCCGGAATCCGCATCCGTAGTCCCAATGTAAATGCGCAACCAACATCAATAAATTATTCAGAAATTTAAGTACAACAATACAAGGCATCAAATAATACTGGCCTAACATGCTCCACGTAATCACAGTTAAGACAATTTAAACAAATAGGCAGCTTGGATCAATTAAACATGCTCTTCTACGCTAGCACAGGCTATAAAAGCAAGTAAAGTAAGGCAAATATGAAAGAGAATCCAAATCAAGTATTTAAGTAAAAATCCAGGTTTCAACAATTTGCTCAAGTACGCGCTCGTCACCTCACGTACAAGGCATTCAATTACCAATTATCACATCCTAAGGGACGAAGTCCCCCACACAAGGTTAGGCAAGCCACTTACCTCGAACCGGTGCGAAGTCAACTAGGGAACGATGCCCTTGCCACGAGTATCCGACTCCAAATGGCCCAAATCTATTCAATTAAATTACAAATCGTAAATAATATTGCAAACAACTGATTCCACTATTGAAATTAAAGCTAAGGCGCGAAAATAGGTGAAATGACCAAAACGCCCCTCAGGCCAACGTCTCGGAACCGAATAATTTTCACATTTTCAGAAACCTCGTACTCTCACGAGTCTAACCATATAAAAATCTCAGAAATCGGAGGTCGAATGCTCCCTCAAAACCCAATAGTTTAGTCAATGAACTTTCACCCAAATTCTTCCATTTTTGATCCTTAATTCGAATTTAAAAGGTGGATTTAACTACTAAATGATAGAATATAATTAGAAAGGATCATAGAAATGTTACCCAATAATCTCCTCTCCAAAATCCTCTCAGAATCGCCTTTGCCCGAGCTCAAAATTGATTTTCAAACTTATGAAATTAAACCCTCGAAATTTCCTATTTCTGCCCAGACATTTCCGCTTCTGCGGACAAGGGACCGCTTCTGCGGTCCCGCTTAAGCGGNCATTGATCTTCATCTCGCAGCTCAGCAACCTCTTGCAAGTCTTCAGTTATAGGGAAGTCTGGAGGCAATACATGATACAAAGCACCCAAGCCAGTCCAATTCTCATGCCATATATTAGTAGATCCCCTATTCATTTCCCATAAAATTTCATGCTCCACCTCATCTCTTGCCTCTAACATTTTCCTCCAAACATGTGAGCCTCTCCTAAATTGAACCACAGTAGGTACTTCTTTATTGCAATACTTATTCCACATAAAGTTTGACCATAAGGATTTAGAAGTTCTAAATCTCCACCAAAGCTTTGCAAATAGTGCCTTTGAGACATCAAACAATGATCTAAAACCTATCCCCCCTCCTCCTTGGGAAGACATAAATTCTGCCACTTTGTCCAATGTCTACTTCTCCCTTCTTCCTTATTGCTCCAGAAAAATCTCGCAAAAGTTTTATGGAGATGTTCTATGACATTGTTAGGTGGATCAAGGAATGACAGTATGTGTGTAGGTATACTTTGAAGCACACTTGAGATCAATGTGGCCTTACCTCCATAAGATAGTAATTTCCCTTTCCATGAGTGTAGCTTTGCCTTTACCTTCTGGATCAGGTCACTATAGTAGTCCTTCCTTCTTCTTGTATAGAAAATTGGACATCCAAGGTAAGTAAATGGGAAGCTGACTTTAGGGAAACCAGTGATATTAGCTACTGCATTGATTAAATTTCCAGCAACCTTTGAGTGCATATAGTAAGAACTCTTTGCCTTATTGATCATCTGCCCAGAAGTTGTCTCATACAAAGCCAAAACATCAACTATCTTCTGAAGAGAGTAAGGATCAGCAGATGCAAAGATAATAGTATCATCTGCATAAGCTAGATGATTCAATGGATCAGACCATTTTGGCATACCAAAACCTCTAAACTGCCTATCTTTAAACAACTTATTCAATGACCTTGACAAAACCTCTGCTGAGAGAATAAACAAAGCTGGTGATAGAGGGTCACCTTGCTTCACACCCCTTGTTGAATGAAAAAATCCAGAAGCTTGTCCATTAACCATAACAGAATACCAATTGTTAGCAATGAGATTCCAAACCATGTTTATAAAGCATACTACAAACCCCATTCTCCTCAATACATGCATCAAATATTTCCAAGACACCCTATCATATGCCTTAGCCATATCTAATTTGATCACCACATTGGCTGGCTTACCTCTCAATCTTATATCAGTAACAATCTCTTGAGTCAACAATATATTCTCAAAGATACTCCTTCCCTTGACAAAACCAGATTGATTTTTTGAGATCAAAGAAGGCAGTATCTTTTCTAGTCTATCATGCACCACCCTTGAGAATACCTTGTTAATAAAATTACTCAAGCTGATAGGTCTAAGGTCAGAGAATGTTTGAACTTGTGGTTTTTTAGGCAACAAAACAAGATTAGTATGTGTTATTGATTTTGGCAATGGACTGCCCTCAAAAAACACAACTAATAATGTGTGAATATCTTTCCCCACAATATCCCAGCATGCTTGAAAGAACAAACCTGAGAAACCATCTGGACCACTTGCACTTTCACTACTCAATGCAAAAACAACATCCTTCACCTCCTCCATAGTAGGCAATCTACATAATTCCAGGTTCTGCTCCCTTGTCACCAATGTAGGTACATTATTTAACAAACCAAAGCTTGTAAGATCCCCCTCCTTAGTGAATTACTTCTGGAAAAACTCCACTGCAGCCTCAGATAACTTGTCTTGATCTTCAATCCATGAGCCATCACTATTCTGGATCCTTTTTAATTGTAACTTTTGCCTCTTCCCATTGACACAATTATGGGAGAACCTTGTATTTCTGTCTCCTTCTTCAAACCAAGTCATACCTGCCTTTTGTTTCCAATATTGCTCCTCAATGCTCAAGTACTTCTTCAACTCAGCTTGAGCTTGTTGAAGTACTATTCTATTCTCTATTGAAGGATCTTCTTCAAAAAGCATCTCCTTAATCCTTACCACATCCTCCCTGATAGCTAGCTGCTTGAAGATATCCCCATAGGTTAATTTACTCCATTTTGAAAGAGCAATCTTAACCCTCTTCAATTTCTACTTGAACATCAAGAAAGGGTCCCCTATATAGTCAGCCATCCAATTCTGCTTCACCACATCTAAGAAGGTTTCATGTTTTGCCAGAAGTTCAAGAACTTGAACGGTTTAACAAATTTCATAGCTTCCTCTCCACAGCTCATCAAAAGTGGTGCATGATCAGATCCTGTTCTACTGAGGTGCTCAACCTCTATTGTAGGAAATAAGGATTGAAAGGGCATGTTCACAAGGATTCTGTCAAGTCTTTTAAAGATACACTCTTCATTTGGCCTCCCATTCCACCATGTGAAAGGGCTACCCTTGTAGCCAAGATCAAACAAGCCACAAGAGTTGACACAGAATGCAAAATCTTCATACTCTGGAGGGTGCACTGGTAGGCCACCTATCTTCTCTTCCTCTCCCAACACTACATTGAAATCACCCCCTACTAGCCCTGGCAGCTCCATATCACTAGCCAAATAGTATAGATTGTCCCATAATTCCAGCCTCTCTAATGCACTGCACTTAGCATATACAAATGTCATCATAATGTATTTACCAAGATCCTGATGATACACTCTCATGGTCATTTGTTGCTCAGTGTCAATCAAGAGATCCCATTCCACAACAGAATCAAAAAATAACCAAATTTTGGCATTTACATTAGAGATTGCAGCTTCCATACCTAATCTTCTTCTATATTTGTCAAGAAATTTCTTCTTCTGTTTAGGCTCCATGAGTGCTATAATGAAAAAACCATGTTCCTTTTGCATATTGATCACTCTCTAAAAGGCCTGTTGAGTTTTAACAGACCTTATATTCCATATGAGTGTTTTAATCATCATCTTGAGGCTCCAGAGGCTGCCCTTCTAGGCAAGATTCTTGTAGGTTGTAATGACTCTTTAAGTTGATTTTTCTTTCCTTTCTTCCCACTTCTATTAGTTGCTATAGGAGATACATCCCCTTCCCTCATCACACCTTTAAAATTCTCTACTGTAGTCTCATCATCATCTTCCTCTTCAAATTGCTGTTGCTGCTCCACCAAAGAATTCTGAATGTCTAAAGGCAACCCTTGATGTGTAATGAGGCCATGTAGTACCTGATTAGGTGATTTCAATGGCACCTTAACTTTGATCTATAAGGGGGATCCAGTTCCAGATGAACATGCTATTGGCAATGCTTCACTTTCTCCAGAAACTATGGCTTGTTCACCTGGTTCATGGGGTGTTAATGCTGCATCATAATGGTCAGAATTGCTAACCATATCTCCTAGCTTCTCCTGCATCATTTTAAATTGAAGCTCATACACAGAACTCAGATTAGGGTTTACTGTAGCAAAACTGGCAGAAACTGCTTGTGTTACTGTTCCATTGAGATCAGACCCCTTCCCATTGTCTGTTTGTTGATTTTGGCACACTGTATCCTTTACACATTCTTAGGAACATTCCCAACCTGTTCCTTCATCAATGCATATACTGGAACCCCATCTACATAGGCCAAAAGTCTCCCACGGAAAACCGAACGAGTTTAACTTCGTTCCTACGTTGGTCCGTCGTAGTCTTTGGTC
>NW_017671308.1:59720-74149 GCF_001879085.1 Nicotiana attenuata | reverse complement strand
ACTACCGACCCAACGTCCCTATTTAGTTTTCGCGTACCGGACCCGTACCGGAAACCGTCAAATCGCGGGTCCGGGTCCGGGTCCGTTTACCCAAAATGTAGACCGAAGTCAACTTAAATTTATTTTAAAGTCAAAATTATTATTTTTCACAGATTTTCATATAAGGGCTTTCCGACTGCGCGCCCGGACTGCGTACGCAAATCGAGGTGAGGTAAAAAGAGGTTTTTAGGCCTTGGAATGCTGAATTTGTTTCTAAAACAAGTGATGACTTTTTGGGTCATCACAATATATATATAACAAGGTAAAACAGTATGAAATGTGACAGTATAATTAAAGATGCTAACAGTCAATAAAGAAGAAATCATAGAAAGAAATAACTCAGTAAACAGAGATAACAACCGGGGATCTCACAAGATAAAGTTTCGTAGTCCCAAACGTAAATGTGCAGAGGATCTCTCGGGATACCGTCCCGTAGTCCAAATCGTAAATGTGCAGGGGGATCTCCCGGCATATCGATCCATAGTCCCAAAATATATATCCAGTACAGGGGGATATCTTGGGATATCGTCCCGTAGTCCCAAATATAAATATGCAGGGGGTCTCCCGGAATACCGTTCCGTAGTCCCAAAGTAAATACACAACCAAATCATTACACAGAAAAGTCTCAAGAAGGAAGTCTGTAATGACCCGACCGGTCATTTTGAGATTTTCCACTTCGCTCGCCAAATCTGGGGCATGACTAGCCTCGTATTATGTATTATGACTTATGTAAATCGTCAGTTTTGGTTTTCAGTGTAATCGGAATAGATATGGAAGGATGATTCTCAGCTTGAAGCTTAAAGTTTGAAAGATTTGACCAAGTTTTGACTTGTTGGTATATGATCTCGGATTGGAATTTTTATGATTTTTCTAGCTCCGTTATATGATATGGGACTTAGGACCTTGATCGGAATGTGTTTTGGAGGTCCCGAGTAGATTTAGGCTTGAATTGGCGAAATCTGAATTTTGGAGATTTCTGATTGATAGGTGAGATTTTGATATAGGGGTAGGAATGGAATTCCGGAAGTTGGAGTAGGTCCGTTGTGTCATTTTTGATGTGTGTGCAAAATTTCAGGTCATTCGGACGAGGTTTGATAGACTTTTTGATCGAAAGCGAAATGTGGAAGTTTTTGGAATTCCTAGGCTTGAATCCGATGTGAATTTGGTGTTTTGATGTTGTTTTGAGCATTCCGAAAGTTGGAACAAGTTTGAATGATGTTATGGGATATGTTGGCATGGTTGGTTGAGGTCCCGAGGGCCTCAGGTGAGTTTCGGTGGTTAAACCGGTCGATTTTGGACTTTGGACTTGGAAGTTTTGCTGGTTTTTGTTGCAGAGAATTTTGTTCATCGCGTTCGCGGAGAGCGCATCGCGTTCGGGAAGGGTGTTTTGTGTGATGATGATTTTGTTCTACGCGTTCACGAAGGGGAGGACGCGAACGCGGAGGTGAAGGCAACATGTGCATCGCGGACGCGTGATTGGGGTCGCGTTCGCGAAGAGGAGTGAGGTCGTTGGGCACCGCAGGCCCTTGTGCTATGCGTTCGCGAGACTGGTATCGCGTTCGCGTAGTAGCTGGCTGGCGAAGCATCGCGTTCGCGTGGCTGCGTTCGCGCTCGCGAAGGATATAGTGGCGAGGCAGTGTATATTGTGCTACGCGGACGCGAGTGTGAGGCCGCGTTCGCGAAGAAGGAAATAATATATGGGGCAGAATGTTTAAAAGTGGGTTTCGCGATTTTTGGTCTATTTCTTCCATTTTTGACTCGGTTTTGGAGCTTGTTGAGGGAGATTGAAGAGGGAATCAAAGAGAACTTCTTGGAGGTAAGAATTTCGGACTTAATACTCGATCCTATGTTGATTCTTACTTGTTTAAACATGAAATTTGTGGAATTTAAAGCCTAAAATTGGGAAATTAGGGCTTGAAATTGGAGAGTGTTAATTGGGAATTTGAAGGGCTATTTGAGGTCCGATTTTGATGTTCTTGATATGTATGAACTCGTGAAAGTGTAATATTCCAGTTTTGTCAATTTTATCGGAATCCGAGACGTGGGCCCGGGGGACGGGTTTGGCCAATTTCGGGATTTTTGGTGTAAATTGGATATTTTCGAGTGGGCTTTGTTCCCTTAGAAAATTTTGATTGTATGAATCTGATTTTCGATAGATTTGAAGCAAATGGAATCCGGTTCGAGAGGCAAAGGCATCGCGGGCTAGAGTTTGGACTGGATTGAGGTAAGTAATGATTGTAAATACTGTTCTGAGGGTATAAAATCCCGGATTTCACATCGTTGTGCTACTTTGAGGTGACGCACACGCTAGATGACGAGCGTGGGGTCGTGCAACACTGGGGATCGTGACTTGGTCCATCCCGTACGACTATTAAGTCGCGTATTTACTTGGAAACTTTTTGATATTATTATATTTTGGAAAGTATTATTGTGTTTGGGGCTAAATGCCATGTCTGGGCCTTGTGCCAATTGTTTGGACCCTTAGGGGCTTTTATTACTGATTTCCTCACTGTTTTTGGTTTGATATTTACACTCAGTCTTGCTATGTTCTTACTATTTTCATAACTCGATTTTATTCACTCCTCTTGATTTCGAAAATGATATTTTTAGCCAAGTACTTGTTTTACTGGCAGCCCAAGGGGCTTGAGTGAGTTTTGACTGAGTAAGGCCGAGGGCCTGTGTTGTGAGGATGTTATGGGATCGGGCTGCACGCCGCAGCATGTGGTACTGATTTGCGATATATGAGAGGTTGAGGGCCTAGTTTATTACGCCACGAGGTGGCTTGTGATTGATATGAGGTCGAGAGCCTGTTTGATTATGCCACGACATGGCTTGTTATTGCGCTTGGGTCGTAAGGGGCCCCTCCCGGAGTCTGTACACCCCCAGTGAGCGCAGATACCCAGTGTGTGTGATGTGTTGTAGCCCGAGGGGCTGTTGTTGTTTCATATTGAAGCCCGAGGGGCTATTCTTGATCTATGTTGCCTGAGGGGCGGGGGCTGATTACGAGTGATAGTGAGGTAGCCCGAGGGGCTGGTTCTATTGATATTATGCCGAGGGGCGATTTATGGTACATGTTTTGCCTGAGGGGCTTTTTACGTTTCTATCATTTTTACTCACTGTTTTTATCACTCGTTTTGAAACTATTGAAAGTTGTTTAAAAAGGTTTTTACTGAAATTAAGCATGATTTACGGAGTTAATGATTTCTGTACTATTTTTTTTAAATGTACTGTATTTGCTGTAGCGTTATGACGTGGCTTACATATTTTCTTACTCCTCAGCTTTCATTTAGTTTTATTACTTACTGAGTTGGCGTACTCACATTACTCCCTACACCTTGTGTGCATATTCAGGTTTTATTTTGAACCCGGTAGCGGGTGTTGGTTGCTCAGTGGAAGAGTCATCGGATAAGCAAGGTAGCTGCCCGGCATTCGCAGCACTGCTTTTCTCCCTCTTGTCTTCCTTAGACTGTATTTAGTAAATTTTTAGACTCTTAGCTGTGTTCAGACCTTCGTAGATGCTCTTGACTTGTGACACCCCGATGTCGGGCTGTGTTTTGTTTTCGCAGTTGATATATTTTGCTTTATTTTGGGATTTATCATTATTAATGGCTTGATTATGAATCATTATATCTGTTAATTGAACTTGGGGTTTGTGTCGGCTGGCCTTGTCTTCACGAGAGGCGCCATCACGACCAGGTCTGGGTTTAGGGTCGTGACAAGTTGGTATCAGAGCCTAGGTTACATAGGTCTCACGAGTCATGAGCAGGTTTAGTAGAGTCTCGTGGATCGGTGCGGAGACGTTTGTACTTATCCTCGGGAGGCTGCAGAACCTTTAGGAAATTTCACCTTCTTGAATTCTTATCGTGTGTCCTTGATTCAGCTTGAAATGTAACTCTTTGAATTCCTTCCACGCATTCGTATGCGTGCATGAGCGCTCAGTACCAGATGTGCATCGATGGCTTGTGATCCCCTGATCGAGGGGCGAGATATGATCTCTGTGTGTTGATGTTGGGCCAGTCTAGAAGACTTGAGGCCGGAATTTTGCCTATAGCTTGAGCCTGAGCTGTTGATTGCCTGAGCGCGTGTTTCTGGATCTATATGTTCGATTGTGTCCCTATTAAGGGAAGTGATGACTGGATAGTTACGTGATGAGTGTGATGTGACTGTGAGATGTGTTCATATGAACTGAATGAGATGAGAAAGGTATTCTTTGGGGCAGCAAGAACTATTTGGTGTTTGATTTCCATCGTGATTTAAAGTATAGCCCCGAGTTGTGGGTGTGATGAAGGATCATTTCATGTTGCCTCGTTGGGAAGCGAAGTAGATTTCACGTTGTGATATGAGTTCAGACTCAGGAAGATTAAGTGACTGTTTAATGTTTATAACGGTGGAAGGGTATAAGAGATGTTAGTTTGAGGCAAAGCAGGTGGGTTATCTCCTGCGGAGTGTTCTGAAGTTTGTGTGATCCTTTTTGCGGTTTGTTGGAAGACCTCTTGTACCAGTGAAATATATGTGTTGCAATTTGAATTTGGATCGCTTAAAAGAGTGCACTTAACTGTTACGAGGGTGAATGCGAGATTTGCAGAAGATTTGAAGTCCTAGATGGTTTGTGTTGCACGAGCTTGTGAAGGATTTAGTTTAATCTCATCGCGGTATTATGGCAGTAATAGAGTATATGCATTATGAGTCATTGTGTGTTTTGATCTATGGCTTTGAGACAAGTGGGGGAGTCTGCTATTGATTAGTTGATGGCACGGTTATATACTATGATGATTCCATTTTGAGGCGTATCGATGAATCAGTTATGGCTTACGGAGGTTTAGATCGAGGATGGCCTGAGTAGGGGAAATTTCAATAAAGGTTATGTTATGCTTTATAGGTGTATGAGAATCACGGAATGACGTGGGTTGTTATTGGTAAGGGATGTACGGTGCATAGAACAGGATGTTGTTTGGTTGCATTAAGGTGAGGTTACACTCTGCGGTGTTGGAGTGCTATTGGAGCACTGATCGTCCGGTCCGTTTGAGCGGTCTAATTGTGGATTGAGTAGAGTGGATGACTCTCGAGAATGGTTCTAATGGGTTCAAGATTTTACGTGTAATAATTGGAGATTTTCAAGTTGTATATTTGGCTAGGAACTAAGGTTTGTATTGGAGGGTGTCAAGACTCGTGGTATTTCTGTATCATTATGGGATTCTATATATCAGTATCAGGGAGATAAAGGTAATATCTTTGGATTCGCAGAAAGTCCCTTCAGGGTAGGTATTTTGAATATGGTGCTTTTGGGAATATTTAAGAGAGTATTCAGCGGCTTATGAGCCTTAGACGGTGTGGTTTTATGCTTGGGTCTCGTATGGTGAGTCTGGGTTGAGGAATTGTGGTGTCATAGCAAGAAGGAGTATCAAGTTGAAGGTAAATCAGAAGGAAACTCGGATAGATGGGATAACTTGGTAGTAGGCCGGATCGGCATGGTAAGGATATGATTAGTTCTTTGGACGCTTACGAGGTAACGAGTTTTTACAGGTGTTTCGTGGTAATGCTCTTGGGTTTTGGTGATCTGCGTAGCTTGGTTGAGTTAGAACGATTCAGTCCCGACAGTTTGGTTTTGTGCGAATGGGATTCGGAGAGCTCTTGATGGTTTCTACTGCGGTGAGAGAAGTATATTTTCTACTGGCGTAAGGAGCATGTGATGAATAGTGATTTTTCTTCTAGATGGATCAAATGGAAGGTTCTTGGCTGGTTGAGTACGTAGTAGTTGTGGCTCGTAGTGGGTTATGAAGTTCTCACATTTATCATGGGGTGGCATGGTACATGCGGTATGTTGTATAGGGTTGAGGTTTGCATGTGTAAGGCCACGGTTCAGTTCTGAAAGGAAGGTCATAAATTCTTAAGCAGCATGGACAGTTTCAGATGACTAGGGAAATGATATTACTAACTTGTATGGCTTGATGAGAGTATACATTTGAGGAAGGGCGATGTGTCTGAGTTGAGGATACTTCATTAGTATTGCGGCACTCTCGTGTTGGATCGACTGCTGATATTCGAGTTTGCTTGGTGGCACAGAAGAATTATAGGGGTACCTCTCGTGGAATGATTGGGTATTAGAGGTGTGGTATGTATTCGGACACCGGTATTGGGATCGGATACGGTGATTTCGCGTGTTGTATGGATTTGGAGACCCGAGTGCATCCTTTGTTGCTTGGTATGTTAGATTTTGGATGCGATATTGGGTATAGACTTGTTGTCTCATTGTTGTGTTATTCTGCGCTGTTGCGCTAAGACGACGACGTTGGCTATGCCGGGAATGCCACAGATTGAGTGGCGAGACTCGACGGATTATGTTCCCAGTAAGGTGGTTTCATTTTTGAAGACCCAGCAGATGGCTGGGAGGGTTGTCCTTATTTGGCCTTCGTGATGGATAGCAGTGCAGAGACTCCTACCATGATTCAGTTCCGGTGGTGAGCAATTTTTCGAATGTGTTTTCTGCTGCCGGGCATGTCGCCGGACAGGGTTGTTAATTTCGGTATTAATCTGGTGCCGGACACCGTATTTGCATTGCACCGGCGGGGTTAAAGAAGTTGAAGAAGCAGCTTTAGGAACTCCTTGATAAGGGTTCATTGGTAGGCCAATGTGGAGGTGTGTTTTACATCGAGTCGGCTTAGTTGACTCCGAGTTGTATTGTTGAGGGATGTGTTGGTTCGATTGTTGTTGCGCTTATTAGTGTTCTGGGGTGATCTATGAGTTGCTTTTCCATGTTGCGAGGCGTTATGAGTTGTTGGTTATAGGCACATATGGCGCGGTTCTATTGGGGTCTCATAGTGGAATTCGAGCGGGAAGAGTATTGGGTATTGCTCGGTGGATGGTGTATCGGTTGTGTCCTTTCGGGTCTGTGTAATGTTATGTCAATTGCTTCGCCGTGGTTATGATGATTTGCTTTGGTTCTTGACATCAAATTGCGCGTGGTTGTCGATTTAAGCATAGTGACTTGAGGTGTTTCATGTGGCCCAGTGTTTGGATGAGGTCGCGCATAGGAGCGAGGTTATGTGGAGGTATGATCCTTCGGGTTAGATTCGTGTGTTCTAGTTCTACAACGTGTGATGGGTTCTCAGCATTGTGTTGTGGTGGTACTGGTGAGCTTGCGGTACAGCTCTCTCATTTGAGTCATTTTCATGATTTGAGTACGTTCAGATTATTGCCTATAGGTGCGCGGATTGCACAAGTTGTGGCTTTAGATTGTATTGGTGTGTCATGTCATTAGAGTAGTTATGTTGGAATTAGATGAGATTATTGGGATCCAGAATGAATACAAAAGGATTCGGTTTCAGCGTGTTGGGAGGATAATATCGATGTTCGGCTCAGAAATTTGCTATGGTCCTTGCCAAGGGAGAAGTGGCTTCACGAATGGTTGATCTGAGCAGTGGTTATGACTTCCTATGTGTTTCATTATGATTGGAAGTATACGGAAGTATTGGAATGAGGCTTTATTTGATAAAAGGTTTATTATCGAAATTGGGATGTTTTGAGCAACTGCTGTGATTAGAAGTTATTGCTACAAGTGTTTGAGTTATGTGGTGTGTCATGTAATTGCACCTGAGGTTGCAGGTATGGGTTATTACAACTTGTTCGGGCTTATTCGGAGTATAAATGTGAGATTCTAATCTTGTAGATGATTTCAGAAGTGGAAATGTTGTTCTAAGGTTCATGGGCTAGGTTGGATTGCGAAATTTCAGTTACATTGTGTTATCGGACCTATATGAGATAGGGTGACGTGGGATCACCCCCAGGTATCTGCATGGTAAGGTTATACATCGACTTGTTGGCTTTTGGAACAACTATGGGCACGTTCGAGGACGAACGTATGTTTAAGTGGGGGAGGATGTAACGACCCGACCGGTCGTTTTGAGCTTTTGCACTTCGCTCGCCAGTTCTCGGGCATGACTAGCCCCGTATTATGTATTATGACTTATGTAAATCGTCGGTTTTGGTTTTCAGGGTAATCGGACTAGATTTGGAAGGATGATTCTCAGCTTAAAGCTTAAAGTTTGAAAAATTTGACCAAGTTTTGACTTATTGGTATATGATCTCGGATTGGAATTTTTATGATTTGTTTAGCTCCGTTAGATGATTTGGGACTTAGGAGCGTGATCGGAATGTGTTTTGGAGGTCCCGAGTAGATTTATGCTTGAATTGGCGAAATGGAAATTTTGGCGATTTCCGGTTGATAGGTGAGATTTTGATATAGGGGTCGGAATGGAATTCCGGAAGTTGGAGTAGGTCCATTGTGTCATTTGTGACATGTGTGCAAAGTTTCAGGTCATTCGGACGAGGTTTGATAGACTTTTTGATCGAAAGAGGAATTTGGAAGTTTTTGGAATTCCTAGGCTTGAATCCGATGTGAATTTGGTGTTTTGATGTTGTTTTGAGCATTCTGAAGGTTGGAACAAGTTTGAATGATGTTATAGGATATGTTGGCATGGTTGGTTGAGGTCCCGAGGGCCTCGGGTGAGTTTCGGGTGGTTAAACGGATCGATTTTGGACTTTGGACTTGGCAGTTTTGCTGGTTTTTGTTGCAGAGATTTTTGTTCATCGCGTTCGCGGAGAGTGCATCGCGTTCGCTATTTTTTTTTGTGTGTGATGATGATTTTTTTCTACGCGTTTGCGAAGGGGAGGATGCGAACGCGAAGGTGAAGGCAACATGTGCATCGCGGACGCGTGATTCGGATCGCGTTCACGAAGAGGAGTGAGGTCGTTGGGCACCGCAGGCCCTTGTGCTATGCGTTCGCGAGACTGGTATCATGCTCGCGTAATAGCTGGCTGGCGAAGCATCGCGTTCACGTTCGCGAAGGATATAGTGGCGAGGCAGTGTAAATTGTGCTACGCGGACGCGAGTGTGAGGCCGCGTTCGCGAAGAAGGAAATAATGTCTGGGGCAGAATGTTTAAAAGTGGGTTTCGTGATTTTTGGTCTATTTCCTCCATTTTTGACTCGGTTTTGGAGCTTGTTGAGGGAGATTGAAGAGGGAATCAAAGAGAACTTCTTGGAGGTAAGAATTTCGGACTTAATACTTGATCCTATGTTGATTCTTCTTACTTGTTTAAACATGAAATTTGTGGAATTTAAAGCCTAAAATTGGGAAATTAGGGCTTGAAATTGGAGAGTGTTAATTGAGGATCCGAAAGGCCATTTGAGGTCCGATTTTGATGTTCTTGATATGTATGAACTCATGAAAGTGTAAGGATTCCAGCTTTGTAAATTTTATCAGAATCCGAGACGTGGGCTCGGGAGCCGGGTTTGGCCAATTTCGGAATTTTTGGTGTAAATTGGATATTTTCGAGTGGGCTTTGTTCCCTTAGCATATTTTGATGGTAAGAATCTGATTTTGGATAGATTTGAAGCAAATGGAAGCCGGTTCGAGAGGCAAAGGCATCGTGGGCTAGAGTTTGGACCGGATTGAGGTAAGTAATGATTGTAAATACTGTTCTGAGGGTATGAAACCCCGGATTTCACATCGTTGTGCTACTTTGAGGTGACGCACACGCTAGATGACGAGCGTGGGGTCATGCACCTCTGGGGATCATGACTTGGTCCATCCCGTACGACTATTAAGTCGCGTATTTACTTGGAAACTATTTGATATTGTTATATTTTGGAAAGTATTATTGTGTTTGGGGCTAAATGTCGTGTCTGGGCCTTGTGCCGATTGTTTGGACCCTTAGGGGCTTTTATTACTGATTTCCTCACTGTTTTTGGTTTGATATTTACACTCAGTCTTGCTATGTTCTTACTGTTTTCATAACTTGGTTTTATTCACTCCTCTTGATTTCAAAAATGATATTTTTAGCCGAGTACTTATTTTACTGACAGCACGAGGGGCTTGAGTGAGTTTTGACTGAGTGAGGCCGAGGGCCTGTGTTGTGAGGATGTTATGGGATCGGGTTGCACTCCGCAGCATGTGGTACTGATTTGTGATATATGAGAGGCCGAGGGTTTGGTTTATTATGCCACGAGGTGGCTTGTGATTGATATGAGGCCGAGAGCCTGTTTGATTATGCCACGAGATGGCTTGTTATTGCGCTTGGGCCGTAAGGGGCCCCTCTCGGAGTCTGTATGCCCCTAGTGAGTGCGGGTACCCTGTGTGTGTGATGTGTTGTAGCCCGAGGGGCTGTTGTTGTTTCATATTGAAGCCCGAGGGGCTGTTCTTGATCTATGTTGCCCGAGGGGCGGTTCTTGATTCATGATATGCCCGAGGGGCTGATTACGAGTGATAGTGAGGTAGCCCGAGGGGCTGGTTCTATTGATATTATGCCGAGGGGCGGTTTACGGTATATGTTTTGCCCGAGGGGCTGTTTACGTTTCTATCTTTTTTGCGCGCTGTTTTTATCACTCATTTTGAAACTATTGAAAGTTGTTTAAAAAGGTTTTTACTGAAATTGAGCATGATTTACGGAGTAAATGATTTCTGTACTGTTTTTTTCTGAAATGTACTGTATTTGCTGTAGCGTTATGACGTGGCTTACGTGTTTTCTTACTGCTCAGCTTTCATTTACTTTTATTACTTACTGCGTTGGAGTACTCATTACTCCTTGCACCTTGTGTGCAGATTCAGGTATTATTTTGAACCCGGTAGCGGGTGTTGGTTGCTCAGTGGCAGAGTCATCGGAGTTAGCAAGGTAGCAGCCCGGCGTTTGCAGCACTGCTTTTCTCCCTCTTGTCTTCCTTAGACTGTATTTAGTACATTTTTAGACTCTTAGTTGTGTTCAGACCTTCGTAGATGCTCGTGACTTGTGACACCTCAATGTTGGGCTGTGTTTTGTTTTCGCAGTTGATATATTTCGCTTTATTTTGGGATTTATCATTATCAATGGCTTGATTATGAATCATTATATCTGTTAAGTGAACTTGGGATTTGTGTCGGCTGGCCTTGTCTTCAGGAGAGGCGCCATCACGACCGGGTCTGGGTTTAGGGTCGTGACAAAATCTACAGTTCTATTCAGGTTCGTATCAAGGAAAACAGGTAATTCTATCCTAAACATGCTACACCGAATTCAAGTAAGCAGTTAAAGCAGTTAAGACAGTTAATTCACGTAAGTATGCTTTCCTAAGCTAAATAGGAGGCTTCATATACTAGTATTGCTCAATTAAAGAAAAAACATAAATATTTACTTAATGGAAATGGGGTTTTTCAACAATTAGTACATGTACGCACTCGTCATCTCACGTACACGGCATTCATATAACAACAGTACCAAAATCCTAAGGGGAGTTCCCCCACACAAGGTTAGGCAAGCCACTTACCTCGAACCAAGCTCAAATTAAATCCGAAATCACGCTCTTGCCACGAGTATCCAACTCTGAGTGGCCCAAATCTAATCAAATAAATTTCATAATGTAAATATAACTACAAATAACTAATTTAGCTAATGAAATTGAAGCTAAGGCAAGAAAATAGAAAAACGCCCAAAAATCCTCCCCGGGCCCACGTCACGGAATCGGGTAAAAATCACGGACTATGGACACTCATTCACTCACGAGTTCACTCGTACAAAAATCATCTTGATCAGTCGTTAAATTCTTACTCAAAACTTAGATTTCCCATTGGGGAACTTTTTCCCCCATTTCCAACTTCAACCCTCAAATTCCTTATTTAGATGAGAAAAATAATAATAGATTAATGTATTAGAACCGAATTAGAGTTAGAATTCACTACCCAATAGTTCTCCTTCAAAGTCTCTCAAGAAATCGCCTTCTACCGAGCTCAAAATCAATTTTAGAAGTTATGAACTCAAACCCTCGATTCCACTCTTTTCTGCCTAGCGATTTCCGCTTCTGCGAGGGGACAACCGCACCTGCGGTCCCGCTTCTACGGCTCAGACTCAGCACCTGCGGAAATTAATTAAGTCTCCAGATTCCGCACCTGCGCCCCTTTACTCGCAGATGCGGTTCCGCTTCTGCGATCCTTGAGCCGCATCTGTGACCAACTGCCCTTATGCCTTAGACCGCATCTGCGGTTGCCAAACCGCTTCTGGCGCCGCACCTGCGGTCCAAACTCCACAGGTACGAAACAAACAGGTTCAGCACATCAGAAAATTGCCTAAGTCCAAATTCAATTCCGTTAAGCATCTGAAACTCACCCGAGGCCCCGGGACCTCACCCAAACATGTCAACCAATCCTAAAATATCATACGAACTTAGTCGAACCCTTAAATCACATCAAACAACGCTAAAACCACGAATCACCCTCCAATCCAAGCCTAATGAACTTGAAATCTCAAGAATTCTACAACCGATGCCAAAACCAACCAAACCATGTCCGATTGACCCCAAATTTTGCACACAAGTCACATTCAACACTGAGGAACTATACCAACTTTGAAAATCGGATTTCGACCCCGATATCAAAATTTCACTATCGATCCGGAAACTTCAAAAATTCAACTTTCGGTATTTCAAGCCTAAATAAGCTACGGACATCCAAAATACAATCCGAACACGCCCCTAAGCCCGAAATCACCCAAAGGAGCTAACAGAATCGACGGAATTCCATTCTGAAGCCGTCTTCACACAGTTCCAACTACGGTCCAAATTCTAAAGCTTAAGCTGTCATTTAGGGACTAAGTGTCCCAAAACACTCCGAAACTCAAAATGAATCATCCCGGCAAATCACAATAGCAGAAATAAATACGGGAAAAGTAGTTAATGAGGGATCGGGGCGTAAATTCTCAAAACGACCGGCCGGGTCGTTACATTATGAATTCCAACGAATTATGCTGGAATCTCATATGTAAAAATTTGAACTCCAGTATATGATGCTGGAATTTTTCGGATTTTTAAGAGTATTTTTGTTCAGATTTTTCTCAGATTAAAAAATGGCTAAATTTCGAGTCATTTTGAAACTATGGCTAATTTTCATTTAACAATTGTAAATCTAGCTCTTTTTTTATTTTCCCCATTTATACGGGTGAAAATGAATTTTTTCTAAACCCCACTTTATATTTGATCCCATTAGAAAAGTTTTGGAAAATAATCCTGTGATAGAATTTTAAAATACTTTGTCAGAGTTTGAAGCACTAGAAATTCTGACGATCACCAGAATTTTCAGCACTAGAATTATAACGATCACTAAATTTTCTTCCACAAAGCTGCAAAGTTTGGTGATCTGTTGGAATTTGTGGCAAATCCTAACGATCATCATAACTGATGCGTGCTTTAAAATTCTGGAGATCTAGGAAAATCCTAACAAGCAAATTTTAAAGTTTTGGCATGAGGCTTTTCTCCAAACTTCTATTATATACCCAGGTGAAAAAAAAAATCAATAGTGCCACCAAAAGTATCATATTTATGTCATTCTCTCTTTATACGGAGTAGTAGATTTTGGAGTTCATATCGAATTATATAATTTAATCTTAATAGCTAGTAAAATATTATAGTTAAATAAAGAATTATTTAACTATTATAAACGACAATAGTTCATATAAGATAGGAAGAAAGTGTACAAAACATTCTAAAAAAAATTTTAAACAAGGAAGTTGACCTGTATTCCAAATTATCAACATTGTTTCTTCCGTATTTTAGGTAAACGAAGTTCATTCAGAGAGTTATGTTGGCTTTCCTTGTCAGTGACATGATTTCGAAACAAGAAGAAAGTAGTAATATAATACTAATAAAACAAAATACACCATCACAGTAGTAGCTCTCAAACAAGTAGTGTATATTTCTTTTTTATGTTGTGTGACCAATTTTTCATGCAAAAGAAGACAGACCCATACAGTGGAGCACTTTTTAACTGTAGCAACAAATTGTCTCACATCCATGCCAATTTTTCAACTTTGAATCTCTGCTTTCTACAATTATGGTAACTAAGAGAAAGAGTTCATTTGGAATTTAACAACAAATGAATTGACCCTACAATTATTTTATTCGCCGGTTCCCAACGCCCTTAGTCCAGTCTAGTCCCTCACACGTTAAAGAAAATAAAGAAGCCAATAAACTATGATTATCATTTGCATTAGTAGTAATCAACCTCGCTTTCTCTTTTTACTTTCAGCCATGATCAATTCCAATCTGTCTATTATTATCATTTGCATTAGCAGTGCGTACACTGTAAATTCTAGGGGGGTTTTCTTTTATTGATAAAAATGATTGGCTGATTTAAGAGGATTTGTTTCCGCTTAATAAGGAAAATTACGAAAATAAAATCAAAATAATATAGCAAATAAGACACTTCATTGACTATTCAAAAATATTATTACACATGTATCACGTCCTCAAAAAATACAATAAACATGCCCCTGATGAGCAACATAGAACACTTCTACATCCATGACCTATTCAGATAATTCTTAATCATATTGTCCGATTAACCGGGCTTGGGGTTTTTCTTGGGGGGGGGGG
>NW_017671308.1:58876-59700 GCF_001879085.1 Nicotiana attenuata | reverse complement strand
CAAAGAATGAAGATTTAATTAAGTCTCAACAATAATTACGTTTCCAACGTTCTGTCCCTCGCATGAAAACCAGAAAATTCCACTAGACAAAGAAGTAGTAGTTCTTTTCCAAAGTTTTTTCTTCAAAAAGAGAAGTTAGCTAGAAATTTACAAATTATAATGAGAACGGTTAAAGTCTAACAAAAAGTCCAGTTTAGTTTGAACCAAGAACGAGTAAAGATAATATGTATTGTTGGATCGATCTTTTCTGATTTATACACAGTACTGGAAAGGAGATGAAGAAATTAATTAATGCTTAGTACTAATTAGCAAGTAGAGAATTAAGAAAGAAAGAAACATGAACAGTACAGTCTAAGGCATGAAGAGTTTGTTTCGACACTTGCACCTCCAAGCTTCAAGGTAGTACTCTAAAGTAGAGGTAAAACCAGGTTGAACGGAGACTCGAACCGGTTTACATGGTGAACACCGTCCGCACTTGGATCTACATGTGGGTAGGGGTGTTCATAAAAACCCGAAAAACCGAACCAAACCGAAAACCAAACCAAACCGACCAAAAAAACCGATACTTTTTGGTTTGGTTTGGTTTTGGTTTTGAATTTTAAAAACCGATCAAATTTGGTTTGGTTTTGGTTTTAATCAGAAAAAAACCGAACCAAACCGACTATATGAGTAGCTATTCAAATTTATTATTACACCTATATATATGTATATTGTTATACAAAGTTTCAAAAAATTTATGGTAAATGTTAATAGTTTGCACTTTTAATATAGTTCTTTACCTTTACATTCTAGTTTGATTGGTAGTTTTCTTTTGTTTAGTGTAA